>NC_056741.1:914923066-915110028 GCF_019279795.1 Protopterus annectens | reverse complement strand
GTGTACCTAACTGGTTAGGATGGTACCGGGCATGTGAGCACCTTAGAAATAAAAGAGCAAGTGCAGAACAATGGAAGACTATTAACGGCAGTTAGCTATCCGCTGGTGTATGTGACTGAAATGCAGTAGATACGCCAATGTAACACAATATTCACAGTTGCCGAGTTTGGAGGAATTTCAACAGCTCATAACATCCAAGGTACCAAGCAGTTACAAACAAGCACAAGATTAAACAGTTTCCAACAAGCACTAGACATAATTGCAAGGCAGTTTCATTCAAACCAGCAGCAGAAGTTAGACATTTTACAAAATGCTGTACATTAAGCCTATGATCCTATGTAAGCAGGCTGTTTATGTCAGTAGTTTAAGCAGCAGTTAGACAATTTACACAACGCTGTAAAATAAGCCTACAAACCTATGTAAGCAGGCTGTTTATATCAGAGGTTTAAGCAGCAGTTAAGACATCCTACAAAAAATCGTAAAATAAGCCTACGATCCTATGTATGCAGGTATTTATATTAGTAGTTTAAGCGGAGTCAAATAAGCAGCTGAAACACTTACCGGCAAGTACAAAAGTGACCATTCTATGGGGCAGGGGTCTACAATAAAGATGGCACCTCATTCAGCACCACTAATTAAAGATTCCAGGGAAGAGTATGGGATAAAATGGGGGAGGGGATAGTGAGGGACTGCATGGAGGTGAGAAGAAGCACCAGGTATGTTGTAGAACCAGGATGGGGAAATGAGCAGCCGCCAGAATCAATCAGTGGCACAGTAGTGCACTTTCACACTGAGTTACTGGGATTCTCGAGTAAGTGTCTGCTAGGAGTTGGCAGCAGTCAGGAGCTATTAAGAGGGATGACTCTTTATTTCTAGTGACTTTAGTATAAGGCAAAAAGTAAAGGCAAATATCACAGAGCTCGAGAGCTATTTGGGTAAAATTTGGGGAATGGGTGGGATAGTAAGGTCCTATACTGCCAATTAGTGGTGTTTTCAAGGAATTGCAGTTGCTTTATTAAGTAAAGTAATGAGAGGGGATTTAAAAAGTATGGCGGTAATGGCCAGCTGATGTGCATGCCACAGGGAAAAATCTAGCATACAGTTAAACACTAACTAATCTGTTCAGAGGTACACAGCAAGTAAAACAATCACCTACACACTCAAGGTATTTTTTGAAACAAAATTCTTGGTGTAGTGTCTGTCCAGGAGATCTTCCTAAAGGACTGTAATCCCTGAATTGCAATGCAGATTCCACATTGTTGGTTAGGTTCTAGTTTTTCTACTATTAAGAAGTACAGATAGCAGCCATCTCCAATTTTCATGTTAGTAGTGATGATGCTCCCCTAACTTGTCTCAAGACTTCCAAGGCATTCCTCAAAGGTACTTTTTTGCTACATCCTCCAGTTTGGGATCCGGTTCCTCCCTGGGGTTTGCCACTTGTTTTGCTTGTCCTTGCAGGCCCACCATTTGAACCTTCAGCTACTTCTGACTTAAAGCTTCTGTCTTTGAAGACCGTGTTTTCTGTGGCTGTTACTTCGGCAAGAAGGGTTTCAGAGTTGAAAGCTATTGATTCTTTTCCTTACTTGATGTTCCAGAAAGACAAGGCTTCTCTCCATACAAACTCTTCCTTTCTAAAGTAGCTTCTGAGAATAATCTTAACAGTTCTCTTCATCTCCCTTTGTTTTTTTTCCCATTTTCTCCAACAAAGGCGAGTACTTTCTACATTGTTTGTGCATGCGTGGGTAATTGAGGTTTTATTTGTACCATACTAAAGCCTTTAGAAAATCCAGTTGGTTATTTGTCTCCTTTTCAAAATCTAGGCTGCGCTCACCTATGTCTAAAGTGACTGTATCCAAGTGGCTATCAGACTGTATTTTGTTTGCATATTATTTGATAGGTAAATCCCTTCCTTGCAGACCTTGGGGTCATTCTACCAGAGCTATGGCTACTTCTACAGCTTTGTTTTCTAGAATATCAGTGGATGAAATTTGTGCAGTTGTAATTTGGATGGGTCACCTCACTTTTATGTCACATTGTAAGATGGCTATTTAAACTAGATCCAGGGCTTCCTTTGTTTATACTGTGTTGTGGAATATCCTTCCTTGGTTCCTCCAGAGGAATTTTTCATGGCTGGGGACTCCGTCCCACAAGTTAAAGCCAGATGGGACAGACTTCGTATATGAAATGATGTACTTACCATAGCAGTAGATCCGTGTTGTCTTTCTCTGTCTGGTTTAGCCTTTTTCCCCCTCCTGCACCCACCTTGACTTATTATGGTGAACCTGTCTGAGATGGCTGGACAGTGGAGGCCGTTTATTCCTTTAACATGTAGTCCTGCGTTCTCTTTGGTTAGGGAAGTTTATTGTAAGTTAGAGTTTGCCTCTGAAACTATTTCCATCTGAGGAGTAAGGTGAGGAGCAGGGGATTGTAGGTAAGGGCGGCTGTGCCTGGTGAGTTCTAAATCAGAAGGAAATGGCCTGTGTCAGATCCGATAACCCACAGTTTGAACCAGATGGAGACAGACTACGTGGATGTGTCACTATGGTAAGCACATAACTGTTAATCTGAAGTAGTTAACTTAATTTTATCTGCAACCTGTTGGTATTTGGATCCATATCGGAATCCAGCCGGCAACTTTTAAAGCATCTGCTCTGAGCTGCAAGCTCCTCCCCCTTACCCATAACCATCTCCTACCTTCCCTCAGATCTCGTTTGCCGCTTCGTGCATCAGCATTGTGATCTCTGTAGCTCCAAGTGTTAGGTTATTAGTAAGTAAATGTTGGCGTTTTTTTGCTCTATTTAGTGAGAGTGTGCGGTCGTTTAGTTCACCCTTTCTCCCCCATTAGCTGTTCGTCGGTTTAAACTTAAAAAAAAAAAAAAGTTTGTTGTAAAGTAGTCTGGTAAGGCCCTCCCTATCCCTTAGGTGTGTGTGCTAGGGTGTTAGTTTTAAGTAGATTGGCTGTGTGTGTTAGTACTATGGCTGATCAGCCAAAGCCTACCTTCAAAAAATGCAGAGTGTGGCCATAAGCTTTCTCCGGCCGATGGCCACACTCTGTGTGTAATTTGCCTGGGTGTTCCCCATCTTTCCGTTGAGTGCAGCGTGTGTGCTGGGTTTAACCCCAGGGACTTAAAAGAATGGAAGGCCAAACTAGTTGCAAAATGCCTTCTACCTGTTTCTTCCCTGGAGTCATCGGCCTCAGCTGCTCCAGCAGTTGCTCAACCACTCCTTCAGGCTGGGACTCACCCTCCCACTAGACCTGTTGAAGGGGAGGCCAAAAAGGAAAGGACAGGAAGAACAAGGACAGAGACAAGAGGGGGGATAGGCCCCGCAAACGGTCTCCAGAGCGCTAGCCCTTCCCTAGCCTGCCCTCTAAAGTATCTAGGCCTACAGCTCCTCTGCTCCATTCCCCGTGGTTCTCCGTGGAGCCAATAGAACCCTGGATCCGAGGCCTTCATTTAGGTAGTCACTACAACCAAGTTAGATCCAAGTCGGTCCCCTCCTCGTGCTTGACTCAGAGTCTATCGGAGTTGGATATGGACAGGATGATGAGGAGATTCATTCGGACCCAAATCCAAATGAGAGTCTTGCCAGGCCCCTCTTCCTCTGGAGGGGGGACCTCAATGCCCTTCTTTCATCCAATTTCTCCTTTCCCGATCCGGCCTGTGGTTTCGGGGTTTATGGATCCGAGGGGGTTCGCCGCTGACCATTCTTCCAACCTAGACTCCAGCGATTACCTTGAGTTCCTCGGATCGACCATTTCAGATCCGAGCAACTCTCGGTGCCGAGGACGGGGAGTCTGATCAAAAGGGATGGAGGTATCTTTGGGTCCAACTTTGTCGGATCCGAGCCATTCCTTCAGAGCTCTGGCTATTTCTGCCTTGTCCCTGATCCTCATGGTGGACACTGGGAGAGCTTCCTCCTTATTGGGTGCTAAGGAGGTGTGCTCTCCATTGGCGATCGACGTGGTGGAGAGGGTTTTCTCCCAAGGATCGAGACCCCAGCCTATTTCCTTGGATTCCGCCCAGACTGCCTTGGATTCGGTTACAACTTCCTTCAGCTTGTCCCAGGGGCAACCCGTGCTAGAGGACCCCCCAGGTGGTTCCCCTGGATGAACCCTCCCATCACTCACAAGCCCTCTTCAGCGAGTCCCACTGACATGGGTCCCCTTAAGCACATGTATAAAAGGAGGCACCTGGACGCCCCCAAGTCCCTGACAGAAGATACCGACTTGGATGAAGGAGAAGTTTCCCCCAGGTCGCCTCCCGAGGATGTCTCCTTTGGAGACATCATGGAAATCCTCCGCCAGAGGGGAGGTTGGTCAGCCTCAAAACCTTCTACGGATGAGTCAGTGTTCCTGGAAGTTTTTGGGACGGGCCCATCTATGTCCTGGGTGTCCCCGACTGTGGATCCCTTAGTGGATCTTATCACCATGCAGGCATGGAAGGAGCCTGACACCATAGAGCTGATACCGAAACGCCCGGACAGGATTCTCTCTCCACCCTCAGACAGACAGGCCTGGTACAAAGGATCCCCGGTGGATGCTATGGTGGTTGCAGCAGCCATCAAGAGGGAACTGGCACAGGAGAGTTCTTCGCTCCACCCTCCGGACAAGGAGTCTAAGGCAGTGGATCGATTTGGGAAGCGAGTGTTTTCCTCAGCGACGTTTTCCATCACAGCTCTGAGCTATTTGGCACACATTATATGACTGCAGCGAGACCTAGTCACGGAGTTCACTGAGTTGCCCCCAGAGTCTTTGTTGCCAGAGGACAAGCGCCTGTTCTCCGTGAAAATGTTGACTCTCAAACCAGTATCGAACACGTCCATGCGTTTCCTTTCTCATGCCACAGAAGGAGTGGCTAGGGTATCTGGGACTGGCTTGGCTATGAGGCGACACGCTTGTCTCAGGCTGTGTCAATTAGCGGACCCCTTCAAGGTGTCTTTCACAAATGCTCCCTTCAATGGTTCTTCTCTTTTTGGGAAGACAGTACGTGACACTCTGGTCCAGAGCGAAAAGGACAGGAAGACTTTGTCTGCCATTGGAGTCCGCTTCTGTAGCCCTCAAAGATCCTTTTCTAGGAATCAGAGAGGGCAAAAGAAGATGTGGTTCCGAAAATCGTAGTTTTCCTGGGACTCTCAGGATAACTCATTCCCTAGAGGCAGAGGGGGAACAGGACAGATGCTGCCTCGGAGGCAGGGGGGGGGGGCGAGGAACTTTGGGCATAGGGAGACCTTCTCGGACAGGCCCACTCAGCAGCCCTGAGGGGTTGCCCGACTGTCCTACTCTGGAGACAGTCGGGGGAAGGTTATCATTACACCCAACGGCTTAGTAGTCCATAACTGCAGATCGTTGGGTGCTTCAAATAATATCCAGAGGCTACACCATCCCATTTGTTACCCATCCCATCCAACCAAAGTGCCTCTCAGATGTCCCACCCACTCAAAGGGAGGCAGCAGCGCTAGAGGTTTCAAAGCTGCTTCGCAAACGAGCCATCGAACCAGTCCCTCCAGATCAGTCCGGATCAGGCGTTTACTCCAGGTTCTTTTTAGTGCCAAAAAGATGGGGGGACATCAGGCCCATTTTGGACCTGTCAACCTTGAACCTGGCTGTAGCCAAGCAGGAATTCCGGATAGTCACCCTGCAGTCCATTCTACCTTATCTTTGGGAATGTGACTGGATGTGCTCGATAGACCTCCAGGATGCTTACTACCACATCAAGATTTGCAGAAGCTCCAGGAGATTCCTTCGTTTCCGGCTGGGAGCCAATCATTTCCAGTTCAGAGCCCTACCCTTCGGTCTCACCACAGCCCCCATTGTGTTTACTAAGGTAATGGCAGTTGTAGCGGCTCACCTGAGTCTTCAGGGAATTCAGATATTTCCTTACCTAGATGATTGGCTCCTCGCTGTTTCCACCAAGCGTCTTCTTTGCATAGCCAGAGACTCCTTCCTTCATCTTGCAATCCAGCTAGGGATTACCATCAATGTTTCCAAGTCTCTCTTGGACTTTATCGGGGCACGGCTGGATACTCTCCAATTGAAAGGCTTGTTAACTCCAGCCAGGGTCCAGAGCTTACGGGCCCATATATCAGTGATCTGTGGCCCCAGGCTACCAAAGGCAGGCGATGTTCTCTGAGCCCTAGGCTCTATGGCCGCTGCAGTCTCGATCCTCCCCTGTGCATGTCTTCACATGCGTGTTCTTCAGTGGATGCTGGCCGTAAATTGGTCTTGGTTAGATCTCCCCATGGATTACCCAATTCAAATCAGCAAAGCCTGCAGGGCATTATTTCTCTGGTGGCTCTAATCGCTGGAGACCTTAGCAGGACGGCCGTTTGTTTCACCCACAGCCCAAGCCACAGTGACCATGGACACCTCCCAGCTCAGGTGGGGGGGGCATTATTTGGGGAGGACGGTCCAAGGCACGTGGTCCCAGATCGAGAACAGATTGCATATCAGTGTTCTGGAGATGAAAGCAGTGCTTTTAGGGTTGCAAGCCTTTCACACTGTTCTTCCTCTGGGGATTATTGCAGTTCAGTCAGACAACATGTCGGTTGTCTGGTACATCAACAAACAGGGGGGAACCAGATCTTACCCTATGTGTCACAAGGCCATGAGAGTGTGGGAGTGGGCAATCTCCACCATTCGATTTCTAATTGCAACGCACATCCCAGGATGCTTCAACATTTTAGCGGACAGATTGAGTTGGGCTATTCTAATGCCATACGAGTGGTCTCTGAAACAATCGATAGCGGAGGAGATCTTTCTTGCGTGGGGTCAGCCTTGCTGCGATCTCTTTGCATCTCCTTCCAACGCGATGTGCAGCCAGAGACGCTCTAGTCCATGCTTGTTACCTCTTATTCCGAAGTTTCTTCAGAAAGCTTGTTGACTGGTGTGCAAAGTGATCCTCATTGCCCCATTCTGGCCTCGTCAGGTGTGATTCCCCTTCCTCTGGTCTCATGTTCTAGCTCCTCCGTGGATTCTGAATCCTTGCCCTGATCTCATCTCTCATCCCTTGGGCACTTGTCCGCCCAACCTGGACAGCCTCAAGCTGATGGCTTGGTTGCTCCAGTTCCCTTGATTGCCAGGACTCCTGGTCTTCTTCGGTAAAAACTATTCTGGTGGCGTCCCATAAGGCCTCCACTAGGAAGATTTACCCCAGCAAATGGAAACGATTCTCTATTTGGGCTTCTCAGAGGGACCTAGATCGCTTTACAGCCCCTGTTTCTGCAGTGTTGGGTTTTTTAGCAGATATTTTTCAAAAAGGGGCTAGTTCCTCTATGGTCAAAGTGCAACTGGCAGCTATCTCTAAACTTCCATGTTGGCGAAAACATGAATGTCCTGGCCTCTTCGAGACTGTCTAACGCCTTTCTTAAAGGCACCTTTCTTTTACGCCCTCCAATTAAGGACTACGTTCTTCTTTGGGACCTTACCTTGGTTCTGCAGGCTCTAGTTGCTCCTCCCTTTGAACCTGCAGCATCAGTAGATTTGAAGTTCTTATCCTGGAAGACAGCCTTCCTAGTGGCCAATACGTCGTCTAGGAGAGTTTCTGAGATTCAAGCTTTGTCTGCCGTGCCCCCTTACTTGATCTTCCATAAGAACAGGGTCTCGCTCCGCACGAACCCTTCTTTCTTACCAAAAGTAGCTTCTGAATCAAACATTAATCAAACAATTAACCTGACTGTTTTCTTTCCAAATTTTCAGAACAAGGGTGAATATAAGCTACATTTGCTAGATGTTCATAGACAGCTTTGTTTTTATTTATGCAGAACTAAGCCCCTTCGTAAGTCTGACCAGTTATTTGTGTCCTTCTCTAAACCCTTTTCTCCAAGGTTTCCTTAGCTAGATGGATAACACAATGTATTTTGCAAATTTATAAAGACAAAGGTCTGTCCCCACCTGGTCCTGTTAAAGCTCATTCTACCAGATCTATGGCAACTTCTGCTGCTTTTTGGTCTAGGGTTTCACTGGATGACATTTGTGCGGCAGCAACTTGGGCAAGGTCGCATACCTTAATTTCTCATTATAAGTTGGATTTGATCTTCAGAGGGAGAGCAGAGGGAGAAGTATCCTGCGGCTCTGCGGTGCTCAGGAATATCCTTCCATGAGGGCCTCCCAGGTGTTTTAGTAGCTGGGGACTCTGTCCCACTGGTTGCAGATAAAATGAAGTTAACTACTTCAGATATAGAAGTTATGTACTCATCATAACGTTCCATCTGAGTAGTTATACTTCATTTTTCTGCAACTGTCCCACCCGCCTTCCCCCGAACCTGTTCTAGTTTTGTTATAAAATTGAGTTGCTGATTGGTTGAGTAGTGGCAAACTCGATTTGAAGGAAAGTAAGGGATGATGATGGGTTATGGGTAAGGAGGAGGAGCCTGGAGCTTGGAACAGATGCTTGAAAAGTTGCCGGCTCGGATCCAAATACCTACAGGTTGCAGAAAAATGAAGTATAACTACTCAGATGGAACATTATGGTGAGTACATAACTTCTTTTTTAACTAGGGTAGAGCACTGATCCACATGCTTCTTTTTCAGAGACAGCCCAGTATCATTGTGTGATTAAGTGATCTGATCAGTCGCTCAGTAAGCCAATGACTCATAGATGACCCTCTTGGTACTCCCATCTAGGGACTTCCTGGGAGGAGAGACTGCTATGGTCATCATCTTGGATGCAATATTTAGAGTGACCATAAATTGAAAAGAAGTCCTTTTTGTTCCCTGCTCAAAGGAACTCCTTGTTTAGGGCAGTGTTAGTTACTCTTTACTGTAAGTTATTCCTTCTCTTGCATCCTGGGTGAAGATGCCATGCAAAGGCTATGCTCAAACTGTTATAACTTCAGCGTGAAACTAACTACAGTTTTTGTCGTGCTGTCACATGTCTGTGGATTTTGGTGTTACATTAGACTGTGAGATCTGTGGTTTTACAGCCACCACAAGTTCACAGATGTAATTTTTGTGCCACACCGGTGTCACCATGTGCTGGTGTGATGGAGAATGCCCATTAGTCACTAATGGGTCTTCCCTTTTTGCTGCAAAACATTTTGCAAATTCTGATAGGTGCTTTTTTGTAGGTTAAGGAACCCGTCTAAGGTTCCATGTAGTACAAGTAGTGTGATTGCCCCCTGGAGAGGGACTGCACATTAGTCACTTGGAGCTATGAATTCTATGATTGATACTTTTCTTAGAGGCCTTGGAGGTGAAGCTGCTTTAGGGGCATGTCCTGATTCGGTCAGACAAGAAGTCCATCATGTGATACTTAACAAACAATGGGAGTACAGCATTATACCCCTTTGCTGTAGAATTGCTTGTTTGGCATAGATCCATAGATAGGAGCATCACTGTTTCAGTGGCTCATAATTCAAGGGATGTGAATGAACTGGTATATGCTTTGAGCAGAATTCCCAGTCCCTTTCAAGAGTTGTGGAATCAGAAGCCATAAATGGGCAGTATATTGCCAAAGCTGAGTTCAACACACCAACCTCTTTGTTATTCAGGAGAAGATGCCCCCCTCCTTTTTTCTTTTTTCCCTGGAGCAAGCAGGACAAAGATGTATAAGTGGTGCATACATTCTCTGTCCAGTGACAGACTCCTCTGTGTATGCATGCCTGACAGTTTTGTGTCTTATTGCAAAATTCAAGAAAAGGTGATGCTTGTCACTGCTTGACAACCAAGAAAGTCATGGTATCAGACTCCAAGTAACAAAGTGATGCAGGAAACCGTTCTGATATTTGCTAAGGATGCCTACCATAGTTGGGATAGCAGCTGGCTCCACCTTAGAGATTGGCTGCATATGTAGACAACCCCCACTTATCTTGCTGAATTTCCATGGGTCTTGCAGGTAAATTAGTCTGCTAAGAAGCCTTTCAGTTGGCAAAATTATGCCTCCAAGTAGAAACTGCTCTTGGTTTGGGTGGCATAACACTAGTACTTAGTCCATTAGCTTGTAAGTTATTTTGACATATTTCAGATGAAAAATATTTGGACCTAGGTTATTAATGCATTAAGGTGCATATAGCAGCTGCTGCTGTGCATCATGTCTTTGTCGGGCAAGATTGTATCTTAGCAATAGTAGATCGTATTTCCCAAAAAGTGCAGTATCATTATTGTTCTTTGAAGAATCTCTCCATGGTTGACATACTTGTTCATCCATGGTTTGAGCCTGGTAGCTCAGTGGTATTGAAATTTGGATAATGGAAAACTTGTTTGCTAGTGGTCATCACTTCTATTTCAGACTTATGAACTTCGAGGCGTTATTGGTGTAGAATCACAGCTCATCTTTCACAAGGATAGGTTGTTCCTTGGGATGAATGGACATTTCATCCCAAAGGTGGTTTGAAACATTTCTCTGAACCATCCCATCCATTTTCTGGTTTAATTTGCAGCAGGCAAAAATGTGAAGGGGGGGGGGGTCCTTCATGCAACATGTCAGTTCAGGTGTTGCTATTTGAAAGTGATGTGGTACTTTAGGAACACCAACTGGGTTGTCTTTTTACAGAAAATTGAAGAGCTTCTATTTGCCAGGCATCCACTTTCCAAGTGGATTGCTAGTTGCATTGTCTTTTGCCATCAGTGTGCCTAAGCCCATTCATGGTTCACCAGACACCAGTACTTTCCTCAAGAATGTTTGTCTAGCAGACCTCGTTTCCACAAAAACTTGGTCTCTGCACAATTTCATCAAGTATTATTGTACATTTCAGAAGTCTGTGTTCCAATGATTGGCTTTCTGAACTCTGGGCTTGTATGATGCTATACTGTCTTCCAATTTGGTAGTTGTTGCTTGAGATTTAACCCAACCAAGGAATGACTAAGAAGGGTCCTCAACATTAGATGGAATTTACTTAAAGTATCAGTTGTCTACAAGATGACTTTCCTTAATGGGTTTAGAATGCAATTCCCCTTGTAGATGGACAGTTTTTTTTCTGATGACTGCAGCATTGCGAGTTCCTTGTAATACAGACAAGCATATAGTCTTACCGCTTGTTTAATCATCTGTCAGATTAACCTTATTTTTCATTTCCAAGAAGGTGTTTTAGTGTGATATGACGGGAAGTTGCAGGCTTTGGGAAAATGGGTGCTTTTTTACCAGGTTCATAGCGTGTACCAGTACAGGTTCACAGACATCCCCAATCATGGGATTTTACAGAAAATACCATGTCAGGATTGGGGGGGGGGTGTCATAGAAATACACAGACCCATCCAAGACTGTCCGCTTTACAAATCTACTAATATGGTCAGAACATGCCTGTAATATTTGTACTGAAGTTGCTACTAGTAAGTAGTTTTGTTTTATGTTATCCATTGCTTTACCATACTCTGTAAAGAATAAAGGGGGATAAGACTGGTCTGGTATATTGACTGAAATACATGGACAGCACTGTTTTATGGGAACAGAAAGTATGACTATGTAAAGACTACAGATTTTGTGATCTGTGAACATGAAAATGGCATAGCCTGTCAGAAGTTTTTAAAAGCAGGTTTTCATATCCTGAGTAAAGCTTAGCTGGCATGTGCTCTGTACTTGGACTATGGCAACATTGTTAACATCCTTTAGAAATGTACCTTGAAACATATCTTTGCTGCAAAAACAGTCTTCAATCAAATCTTTCTCTAAATGTCACAAATATTGTATGATAGTTAATGGGAAGAGCTTTCTTTGCCAAGTAATACTTTGAGCTCTCTTGCCCTAAGGATTTCTTTCAAATTCTGTGCATTATGGTTTTACTTTGCTGCTCTTTGAGTTTCATAAATCTGGGTCATCTTCTGTGAGCACCTCATAGTAGATGCAGTCTGAACTGAACTGCTTATTCAAGCAATACTCAAAAGTGTATGATACTTGGCATAATGCTGCATGTTTGAAGAGTCTTTTCCAACAGATTTTTTTTTAACTTTTCTTCATTTTTCCAACCAGATCTACATGGCCTTCACTGATGCTAAGGGAATAATAGTTTTGATCTTTTCAAGTACAGTGACTGTCAAGTTGACTCATAACAGCCCAGTGGGGCTAACATACATTAAGTTAGTAAACAACTGGAAAAACTGAAATGAGTTTGTCAGGTGTCATCCCTTTTATAATGACAACAACAGAAAGCTAACTTTTGTGGTAGTGGTGCTAGGAGAAAGACCTAAACCTGGAGTAGTAAAAGCTCTGTAATGTAGCTTGCTGAAGAGATCTCCAGGTTTTGATGTTAAGGAAAGTACTTCAGGATGTGGTAAGTAAAGTCTTACAAGTATTTGAATAGTTCATACTTTTGACCACAGGGTCTACGTTCCTGCAGTCTATGCATATAGATCAGTTAAACTTGAGTGAACCAGAAAAATCACAGTGATCGAGAAATTTTATGTCTAACACACAACCACCATCACTTGTAATTAGAAGGTAACAAGCTGATTTCTTTGATGTTAATTTTATGTTTTCCCCCCTTATCAGAGATTGTTCCCCTACTGGAGCAGGAAAAAGGTAAGAATTTATGTCACTCTTCAATTAGTACATTTGTAAAATTGATTTTGCTGTTCTTTTTGTTCCAAATACTCAGAAATGTCTTGCACTAGAATGCTAGATACATGTAGAAATGATGGGAGAGAGCACTGTGTTCACACATGCAACTGCAGTAGTTGACTAAACAATCGTAGAACACTAAAGTTGCAAAATTTTGTTAATTCACTGCTTTTGACTGTAGTGACTCTTGAATATTTATGCACACAAATATTTGAGGTACTCTTCTTATGAAGTTAAGTTGTGAAACTTTTTCTCAGAAGCTAGTGTTATGTAAAAGTTGTAAATATCTATTTGCATTGTTAAAATAACCGTAATAACAGTAACTGTTTTAATAAAGAAATAAGTAGCTGTTTTCATACACTGCTCTGAAAGAATTTGCTTTATGAGAGGTTTAACTGGTTTGCAGTTCACGTTGACTAGCTAGCACTTTGTGGTCAGACCTGTGAAGTAATTGCATCAAGGCATGACCTGCCTGCAAATGCATGTACTGTTAATTTCCTTTCCATTGTTTAATCACCTCACTCACACTATACACACTGTGTGACTTTGCATGGTCCTGATATCAATAGGATCAAACTGCATGTTTGTACAGCACGCAAATAATTGTAGTACAATTTATTTTATTCCTATCTTCCTCTGGCTCACACTTTTCTGTTGCTGGTATAGTAGCCTTTTTATTTCAGTGTACCAAACTGGCAACATGATGCTAAGGTATAGTGTTCTGTATATAAAGTTAAATGTGCTGAGGGTGTCGCATTGTGGAATAGGAAGCCCACCTACTCTTCACTTTTGAAATGCGCTGATGTTCAACAAGAGCACTACCTTACTGACACTTGGGTAGTAGTGCCCTGCTACCCTCCTCTGGCAGTCTACTAGAGCCCAAAGGGCCTCCTAATGCTGTTTGTGGATGTGATGGACCAGTCACCTGGCAGTACAGGGACTGCCTTGCAAGCCCACAAACAGGACCTTTACAGTTTTCTGGTACTATAGTAAGAGGAGGATCTGAGATGACTACTTTAATAATTGGCTTAGTTTCTGGTGTCTTTCTAAGGGAGAGCAGTATTTGTTAGGATGGAAAGAGATGGTCAACTGACTACGCTGCTTTGCCAGGTATAGTATGCATCTCTGCCGTCTAAGCTTTCAAATGTTAGCAAAACATTGTCCTCCCCATACTGCCTTTTTTAGGCAGTGCCACACTGAAAGTACTTCTGACATAGCAAATCAAAATCAAGAAACTGTAAAGGTGTTACTGCTCAGTGCTAGGAGTCTAAACAAGAAACTACACTCCCTACAAGCTCTCCTCACCCTAGAAAATGCTGCTGCAGAGAGCACACAGGCAGTTGTTGTGTCTTTCGGCTTTTCCCAATTAGGGGTCGCCACAACGGAACTCCGGTCTGTTAATGATTGGCAGTAGATTTTTACGTGCCTAGTTGCCAGCCCTGACGCACAACCTTCAATGAAGGTACGCCCATTCACGCATGTCTCCACACAGAAGACGCTCTAGCTGAGAATCGAACAGGACAACGTCTTACTGTGAGGCAACAATGCTACCGCAGCATCACCACCGCAGTCTAGAGAGCACACAGGCAGTGCAGTGCTATAATGCCTGCCATACATTTATACCAGCTACTACACAGACAGGGGACTAAAGGTGGAGGTGTCTTGATTTACATAAGAAATAAATATGCCTCACGGCTGGTCAACAGGGTGATGCACTTGAGCTACTCCACATTCAGATCACTATAGGCAAAATCACATGCCATTTCCTTGCAAGCTATAGGACACATGAAACCCATAACATGTATTAAATTTTATTGGAAACACTCACCATCCAACCCAGTACTGTATTCATGGATGACTTTAATTACTCTGCTATCAGCTGGGAGTCGTATACGACACTAAACATGGAGGCACAGAGATTCCTGGGTTTTGTAAACACAAGCTTCCTGAACCAGATTGTCAATATGCCAACCAGGGGCGTAAGCATACTGGATGTGGGTCTTCACTAATATGTGAAAGTACTGCACACCTCCCAATACAATGTTTTCTCTGATAAGGTCAGATGACAAAGTAGTCTCCTTTTGAAGTAAAAATAAAGCCCGGAACCCCAACTAACCCTGGAATGTTGAGGAAATGTTCTAAAGCTAACTTCCGACTATTAACTAATAACCTGGCACAATTTCAAGCCTCCATAAACCCTGAGAACAGTGTCCCCTCTGATGAACTGTTCACAGAAACCCTATACAAGCATGTTAATAGCTGCATAGACACAGCTGTACCCACCAGGAAGAAGTGGAGAACTAACTCAAAAAACCACCCTTGTGGAATCACAACATCAGTAGGCTATATAGCAGAAGGAAGAAAATTGTGGCAAAAATTAGGAGGTGTAGGGCCCAGCAGGATAAAAGCACTCTCGGTAAACTAAACAAACAACTCAGAGGACAGACAGTCTGCTAAAGCCAAAGTTGGGGTAAATTTAGCCTCCCAGGCCAAAGACAACTACCAGGCATTCTGTAGCTATGTCCACAACCTCAAAGGCAATACACAATTGTGTGCAGAGTTTACTGTTAATGGAGCCACCTATATTGAGCCAGAAGATGTAACAAACCTACTGGCAGTCAAGTTCAGCTCTAACTTTACCCCTCTCTCCCCTCAGGAAATATCATCCGTGCTGTATCTAAGGCCAAGAGCAATTGAATGGCTCCGACAATATCCCACGATGCCTTCTAGATAGCATGAACCATGACCTATCAGGCCATCTGGAACTGTTATAGCCTCCAAACAAGCTTTGTGCCTCACAAATGCAGAGCAGCAACAGTCATCTTTCTGTGCAAGGGTGGGCCGTCTACATACCCTGGAAACTACAGACCCACAAGTCTCCTGTGCAAAGCCATGGAAAGAATTATGATCAATAATGACATAGGAAACCTCTAAACACTGGACCTAACCCAGTTTGGTTTAGTCAAGAGCAGGACATGCCTACTGAACCTGGTGGACTTCTTTGAGAAAGGTACCAAAGTAATGGATGAGAGTAAAATGGTTCACACTTCTTACCTTGACCTGGTGAAGGCATTTGGCGCAATACCCAGCTCTGGCATTGTTAAACTCTAATGGTTACCCTTATGTCACCTGGTGGATAGCCAGCTGGCTCGCAAACAGGACCCAGGAAGTTGGAACTTGGGGGGGGTCCACCTGTACAAAGAGGCCAGACACAAGCGGAGTCCCCTAAGGGATCTCTGCTGGGACCACTCCTTTCTGACATTTACTTCTCTAAAGTCAAGGGCCTCTGGCTGACCAAAATAAGAGCAGTCATAAGAGTTCCCACCAACACTAATGTTCTCCAGGAAGGGCTGACACAGACAAATAAGTTGTGTCGAAGCCATGCCATGGACTAAAACTAAATGCCAAGAAATGCATAACAATATCCTTTGTAAAGTCATCCACCCCTGGTAACGATCATATTGACAACACACCCCTAAGAGTTGACCCAGCAATCTAGGACTTGAGGGGGACACATAGACAGTAAGCTAACAGTAGTGAGGGAATTATTCTATGGTGTGTAACTTGTAAACCAAATGTATGGCATCTAGGTCCAAAGAGCTCATTGTTCCCCTGTATTCAGCATTCATCAGACCTATACTTGAATACAATTCCCCCTTTGGTATGCACTTACTCAGTCACGCCCCTCAGTTGGAATGTCCACAGAAGTTCCTCACTAAAAGAATACATGGCATAAATAATATGCCCTGTACAAACTGTCTCAAAGCCCTATCCCTGTATTCTGTCTTGTACAGGCTGTTGAGGGGAGATCAATGCATGGCATACAAGGCATTGTCAGACCCCCAGCCTAATGGACCTCCTGCATATCCGCAAAACAAACAGCACCAGAATTACCTGTTCTAAAGACTTAACCTTGTCTGTGATATAAATATGTCCCGCTAGAGAGACGGGTATATATTCCAGGGACTACCCCATCTCTGGAACAGGCTCCCCATCCATGTTAAGCAGAGTTCCTATCTAACACAATTCAAGTGCAACATGGAGAATTACATGGGTAACAGGATCTTCATCCCTGGTGTAGCACCTGTCTCTCTAATGGACACAGGCAGCCTGTAACTAAATCTAATCCTCTGTGTTTTACCAGAAAAAAAAATCAAACTTTTGCATGGGAGGCATTGCAAAAAATATGAGGTAAAATCAAGTATAGTTGAGAGCTCTAGGAAATTTAATTTCACTTTGCAAGACATGGAGGTGAGGCTCCAAGGCCCCTGCTTGTAAATATTTCATCTACCAAGCCCCTGCATACACTTTTACCAAGGGCACCAGAACTTGTCAGAGATTTAAGATGCATGGCTAGGTTTAAAAAGGCCCTTGTGGTCATTAGCTAAGTACACGCCTGTGAACCCCTCTGTTGGAAGACTGCTCCATATTACTCTGGATCTCTTCAGTTGCTGAGCTACAATAAGATACCCTTTTGAATGTTTATTTCCTCCCTCTGCCTTTTTACTATTGGTGCTTGAGTAGTAAATTCTTTTGCTTTGCTTGTTTTTTCTGATTGGGAAATATATGTGCTTGGAACTTTACTTTACCTGCAATGTAAGGCTTTGTTATAAGCTTTATTTGAAAGTTTTGACAGGAAAACATGCTGATTTTGCAGTTTTTAGGGTTATGATTATTTATGGTGATAGAGCAGGTTTACAGCATTTTATTTTATTTTTTTCTTTTTCATTCAGGTCGCAATTTTCTTGCTGTTTTGAATGGCTAGTACCTTCTGACAGGAATTTTTCTTAAGTTTATGCTGTATTTCTTGTCTAAAGCTATTTTGTCCTATTTCTAATCATTTGGGGCTTAAACTAGTTTTTTTTATTATTAAAATTGGAGGCTTCTTTAAGATGTTTTTGTAATTTGAAATGGGTTACTGAAATGACTTCTTTTTATTCAGTGTAGTGCAGGGATGTAGCCAGTTTTTCTCAGTGTATACTGTAAGGTCCTGCTCTGCTACCCTCCCCCTCCCACATCAGTGTTGTTGGTGTTGGTCCACCCCCTGTAGTCAGGGGTAGCAGAGATCCATGGTGCTTTCCCAGTGCCATCTTGTTCCCCTTGCTTTGCCCACATCATGTCTCCCCATGTCATTCAAATTATTGTTATTATTATTGTTATTATTTTCTCAGTCTGTCTTGATCTTTAGGTTTTTACTACATCCTTTCAACATACTGTAACTGGCTAAAAGTCCAGTATAACAGCTCTGAAGTAAATTAAGTTGGGGGCAGTTATATATGTTCTGAGATGCATTTCAGAGCATTTTATATATCCTTTTGATCTAATTGTGGCCTGAGGAAATATCATGACAAAGGAACAGCATTCAGTCTTATTTTTATCCTTTCAAGGAAGAAAGAATTTATGGCCAAGGTTTAATTTTCAACTCTGATTCAATTCTGACAAAATAGTAGCTCTGAATTAGCAGAGAAGACAAATTATTGTGGAGATACACAAAATCATATCTGGGAATACTGCCTGCTCCACCTGCCAAACATTAATGAATAAATGAATTTATTTTATTTATTTATGTATTAATTTAATTACGTTAATCACCATTTGGGAATCCTTTTGGTGTTAGATTGAGATGAAAGTGAAGAAACAAAACTTCAGTTGTATGTTTCAAGAAGCAAACCTTCCATCATCTTTGCTAAATAATGGGGCAAAAGTACATAAATGACCCAAATTGGGGACAGTTTTTATATTACTGTAATTCACCTTAAAATTTAATGTAATAAAAGATTTGTGGCAACATACATTTTCTGAAGAAAAAGTATGATACTCTAATTGCTAGCATTATTAACTGAATGTAATCCTCAAGAGTTTTACCAGAAAAAAAATCAAACTTTTGCATGAGAGCTAATTCAAAAATGAGGTAAAATCAAGGTTATCTGAGCTCTAATAAATTTAATTTCACTTTGCAAGATGTGAAGGTGAGGCTAATACCTCTAAACCTCTCAGCTTTCAAAATCACAGCAGGGACCATAAAAAATCATAGCAGATGGTCCAAAATCATAGTGCCTAAAATTTGCATTTGTGTAAATTTTATGCCGGAGGGTAGCTGGACATAATGCATAAATTTGCCTTCTTGGGGCCACAACCTATGAAAGTTAGACCCTTGTGGTGATAATAGATTCACATCTACATAGCCATACAAGAAAAAAATGCATCTTTACTGCACTGTGACTTTACACCTGCTTACTGCCATACAATACAAAACAGCTTGGAGACGGACCATGACCACCCTTGCAATCAAGAGTCGCATGAAATACCAAACCACACAGCAGTAAACCAATGTGTTTTTCATAGTTGGCAAGCCCCAAACCCTTTTCAGTTCAGTGTATTAATTCCACTATTACTACTCTGGAGAAAAAAAACACACACACACACAAAACGTACACACAGTAAATACACATACATGAGTGCAATTTCACAGCCTAACTCCTATGATAGGAGTCATAGTTATGGAAACGTTAACATTTTAGAACTGGGAACAAGAGACTGAAGACTGACAAGCCACACATCAGACACATTTTCTGAAAAAAAATTATTTAGCGTTTCTCCCTAGTGGTTAACTTTAACAAATGGATATTGTATTTATATTTTATTATGAGGTATAGGGGAAAGTCCCTTTTTCAGGAGTGTTCCAAAAGCAATGTCTGGTTAAGTGACTTGCTCAAGGTAATGCATTAGGCAAATGAGGGCTGAGGGAATTGAACCCTATATCACAGGAACTACAGCTCACATATTTAAGAACAGAATACTGTAATGGTTTAAATAGTTGTGACACTGTTCATTAATTTTAGACATACCCAAACATTGCATATATTTATATATCTCTAAAAATGTTTTGCACTGTCTTTGTTGCATGCCTGTGTCCTGAGTCAAGGCTAAAAAAATGTAATTTGACTGGCCAACCCACCCAGTCAACAAATATATAAGTAAAACAAAGAGATGGACAAGTAAATAAAATTACTAAAGCCACATTTGTTAATGTTTTCCTTGGGGAAATTTCTGGTCAAATTCAGGAATATGAGACATTTGAATGCTAGTTTAGAAGTGAATTCTGTGGAACTTAATATTGCTTACTGATCATATCTGAAACGCTAACAGTTTTCTTTCCAGTATATTTTTGCAGTTTTGCATTAGTTTAACATTCAAGAGGCAAACCTTCATAATGCTTTTAATAAATGCAGTAACAAAATTAATGGAATCTCTAGTATGTTCACTAAAATAAGCCCTGGAATTCAGATCCTTAATCTCTATAACATTTTGTGCTGTGATTTATATTGTGAAATGCAAAAATGATGCTAGAGACATAGACTATAAAACCAGCTTAGACACTGTCTGGCTGACTTGACAGACACTGCCTTACAGACCTCAGTAGACCCCTCTTAAATACATTGTAAGATATGGATATGCCTCTTAACTTCTTTGCTCAAAGGATTCTGGACAAAGTGCAAAATAATGGGGGAGCAGTGGTACAAAATCTAGGACAGTGTTTAAATTACTCTAGGTTTTGCTTAAAAAATTAACACAACAAGCTTTGCATCAGTATTCCTTCCTGAACAGTAAGTAATATGAAAATCTAATGTCTGGTGTTATAGACTCAGAAAATCAAAAATGTGAGGGGCAGAAAAAAATACAAGACAAAATCA
This sequence comes from Protopterus annectens, assembly GCF_019279795.1. NCBI lineage: Eukaryota > Metazoa > Chordata > Ceratodontiformes > Protopteridae > Protopterus > Protopterus annectens. The sequence continues at coordinate 915,089,843 of NC_056741.1, read as the reverse complement.
GAAGGGTCATGCTGAAACCTATAGACAGTTGAGCGACTATGGTACAAACCCATTATAATGACAGTTGCTGAAAGCTTTCTGAACACTTCAAATTACAAGTCTGTGATTTTGATTGTTAAGAAATGTTCTTGAACTGTAGCAGCCATATTTCCACTTTCTGACTGTTGCTGTCTATGCCCCCCCCCCTCTGTCAGAGCAGCAGTGATACTCCTGATCTCCAAACTTTTCTAATTAATACCAGGTTAAAACAAGCACAATCAAAAGCCAGACTTCTCCCAGCAACCAGAGCTTTTAAATTCACATCAGCACAGCCTCAGGAACAGAAGTGTCATTGTTGCAAGATTATAGAAGAGGGAACAGATCAACAAAAATACTAAGAAAGATAGATGTGATAAAACAATGTGCAGTGTTAGAACAGACTAGGATCTATTATGCACTTTTGGAGATAACAAACTAAAAATTTCAAAACAGGTGGAAAGACAGAAGATACGGAGATAAATATAAGGGGAAAGCACAAAATACAAAACACATGAGCCAGCACAAGTTCTGTAAATGTAAATGGCTGTTTTAATATTAAAAAAGCTTGGGGCAAGAAATACCCCTACATAAATCAAACCGGTTTCGGCCAAAGCCTTCTTCAGTGATAAATACAAAATTAAGTAAGCAATTCCCATAAACAGTGATTTATATACAACACCCTCAAGTTATCTACTATCTGATTGGATGTAACTTAATTCAAAAGTATTTGTTCAGTCCTGGTGGGAACAATCCCCCCAACTTGACTATCCACTTCTTTTCTTTATTGTTTAAAATTTCATGTAATGCAGCCTCGTCTTTGCAACTGTGAGTAATACAGTCAATCACAATAACTCTAAAAACACCAGTTGTATGTTTTAAAATGTGTTTATACAAAGCACCGGATTGTCTTTCATTTCTGATGTCACTTAGGTGTTCCCCTATCCTCAACTTCAAGGGCCTTGATGTTTGTCCTACATAAAATGCCATACATGTGCATCTTGCCAGATAAATTACGCAACTGATACTACAGTTAGCAAAAAATGAAATGTTGTACACAATTGGAGTATTTGGACCGGGTGCTATTTCTACATGTGGGGATGCAATTATTTTTCACTCATGGAGTCAGCTGTCGCGGTGGCGCAGCGGTGGCGTTGTTACCTCACAGCAAGAGGTTCTCCCGTTCGATTCTTGGCTTGGGTTGGGAGTACCTTCTTTGTGGAGTCTGCATGTCCTCCCCGCGGTTGAGTGGGTGTTCAAAAGACATGCGTTGAATGGGCATGCCTTCATTGAATGTTGGGTGTCGGGCTGGCAATTCGACACCATAAAAACCAACTGTCAATCATTAGCAGACCGGAGTTCCGCTGTGGCGACCCCTAACCGGGAAAAGCCGAAAGACAAACAACAACAGTCTATGTGAACAAGCAGCATGAATGTCTCACTTATTACTTAGGGGACATTGTGTTTGGAAAAGGTTGGATACATCAGTCGACTGATGCCAGTTAGTATTAGGGTAGGTCTAACTGGCGTCCTTTACTTTAATTGCATATTACCCACGGCAGGACAACTATATGATATAGGTGTATTACTATCAGTACCTTTATATGGAGACCTTCAGTTTTGATATAAAAGGTATTTATAGTTTGTTAAGGGTAATACTAATATGGTAGCAATTGTGTGATTTTTTGGGGAGCATAGGCCTTTGCAGATTGTGCTTCGGTAATCAGGACATACTGTCCATACCATATACGTCTCTCTCGCAGGTTTTTGATCCTATGGGTAGAGTTTAATTCTTCTGTTTAGTTGTCTGACCTAGGGACTTGGAGACAGGATCCACTGTCCATTTTATCTATATATTATACCAGTATACTCAGTTATTTGTCCCTGTGATTGTGGACATCAATGCTGGACTGGCCGGGGTGACCAAACATTCAGGATATATTGTATATTGTTATACAAAGAAACTATTTGTATAAGTGCCACCCACTATACTGCTGTAGGCTGTGAATATGGTTTAACAACTGATGGTGTGTGCAGGTCTAAGTTTGTTCAGTAAAGGGATTGGCATTTGGGGGCACATAGCAGATATATAACCACATGTTAATGTTGAATGTGGTTTCTGGCTATTCATAGTGCCGCCATATATTTTTCGGGATGAATACCCATGTAACCTGCAACACAGTTGTTATACACAAACATACTGTTTAACCAAAGTTTTTGGTATACTTTTTACATTTAAAAGTAAGCAGCTCAGCCACTAGTGGTTTGGACACTTCCATAGTAGAATTTAGTAGCTGTTCAGAATTTATCAGATATAATTTGGGTTTTGATCACACTTGCCAGCCATGGTGTTGGTATTGATTTATTAGGGGCTTATCTGATACTGAGGACCTGGGGATTTTTGGTTTGGGGTCTAACACTGTGGACAGTGGCTCAGGTGTTCATGATCCAGGTCAGGAATGCAAGATGGCATTTCTTAAGCTAACCAAGGAGCTGAAACAGCTTAGGAGTAATGTATGGCACTTGAGGTTATTCAGGGCATACCAACAGAAGAATATTTCACTGAGGAGATTGAGGGTGAGACTGCAACCTATGGTATCACAACCAGACCAAATGCTGTTAGATCAGTGGTTACAGGTGCAGCAGCAAGCCTCAATGGGTTTTGTCAATGTTTTGCCGACCTATTGTGAAAGAATGATAGAACAACAAACTCGTAAGGTGGAAAATACAAGTGAAGGGTTTCAGAATTAGCTCTCTTTGCCCTGTTATAACTCTTGTATCAGCCAATTGAATAAGGATCTTTCTGAGTTGGAAAATATATTGAAGGATAAGAAAATGAAAAAGTTTAACCGAGATGTTGGGGATTTTGACAGAGGCAGACCTTTTGAGACTCGCCAAAAAGTCAAACTTTTGACTCCAAACCAAACTCCTAAGGGTCCGAGATGCACTAGGACTAAGTCCATACTTAAGAAAAACAGGGAATCTGCCACCTCAGGGGAGGATTCTTCCTCCAATACTGATTGGGAAGATAGCCATACCAAGACGTCACCAGTTCCCAAGAGGAACAACATGGGGAGGAATTTGGAACCAGGTCTCCCTTTAGGCATAAATCCAGAAGAGGGGGCAGGAAACACAAAGGCTCCGCCAGATTTAAAAGGCATCTTGAAAATAATGACCAAGATATGAATATAAATGGCAATAATGTGTATAATATTTCTTCCTTGACACTAAGAATTGGAACTAAACACCCTCAATAAAGGTTTGAGTTTTGTACCAGGTTTTTGTGTGCAGGAACAGTTTTTTGCACAGGATGTCATCAATTTTTGTCGCACATTGAATTTACGGTTATATTTTCATGATTCTGATGATAACCCGGATACTAGAACGTTTAAGTTTAGACCTTTCACCTTTAAACCCCCCCCCCCATGTCACCTATTGTTTCTGCCTTTCAAAATAGTGTTCTCAAAGATTTGCATCTTAATTTTGCCAAAAATAATATCATCAAGTATAATATTAGCAGGGAGGAACGGATATGTATTGATAAACTCAAATCAGACAAAAGTATTGTGATTTTGCCAGCAGACAAGGGAGGTGTGGTTGTCATTCAGGATTGAACCCAATACTATGCTGAGGCACAAAAACAGCTGTAGAATATTAGACATTATATGATCATGCCTCTTGACCCCACTTCCAAATTCAAACATGACATTGATCAGTTTTTTTGGATTTGGCAGTGGAAGAGGGCATCATCTCACAGGATATCCGTTACCAACTCAAGGTTGATCATCCTAGACAGCAATACTTATATTTATTGCCCAAGATCCACAAAGACCCTGCTAAGCCACCAGGTAGACCAATTGTGTCTGGAAAGGGCTCACTCACTGAGCCACTTTCCAAATATCTTCCACAACATCTTAAACCACTGTTAGCATTGGTACAAGCCAGAATTCAAGACACCACCCAGTTCTTGTGGGATTATTTCTGAAATGCAATTGGAGCCTGACTGGCTTCTGTGTACTTTGGTTGTCACCTCTCTGTATACTAGTATACCCCATTGGGCAGGACTAACTGGCCTACAGTATTGGCTGGATAGAGCCAATCTATACAGACCAGGTTTTAATACCTTCCTGGTCTGCATAGCAGAACAAGTACTAACATGGAATGTCTTTTATTTTCAAGAACAGTGTATATGGCAGGTCCAGGGTACCGCAATGGGGGCATCCTTTGCCCCCATATATGCCGACCTATTCATGGCTTTTGTGGAGGAGGAACTAATTTATGACAATAGTCATAGTATATATTTGAATTAAATGGATATATGGTGGAGATATCTTGATGACGGTTGGTGTGGAGGGCTGATGAGGTGTATCCACAGGAATTTGTAGAATATCTCAATCAGAATAAGTGGGTATTGAATTCAAAATAACTTTTGACAAGCATGTTATCACTTTCTTGGATGTATTAATCAAGCGAACAAGGATGGATACACTGGAAAGTGAGGTATTTAGAAAATTCCCACAATTCAATACACTTTTACATGCCACTAGCGTCCACCCCCAACATGTCATCAGGAATATCCCAAAGTCACAATTCCTCCGAATAAAGAGGATTTGTTCCATTTCCTCCACATATAGCCAGTACCAACAAGATCTCATTACTTGATTCAAAGACAGGTGTTACAGAGCAGGTGACATCTGTAAGGCCAATAGGTTTGCCACACAACAAGATAGGGGTCAATTACTCCAATATCGGAAGCAGTCACTCAATAATAAACATCAAGTGAGGTTAGTTACAACATATGGCAGGAATACTAGGGCCTTTATGGACATTATTTCAAAACATTAGAACATCGTGCAGCCTGAAAGCAAATTAAGGAAACATCTGAATGACAACTGCTCATACTCCTTTCGCAAGGGTCGCTCTCTGGGGTCCTTGTTTAGCCACTGTAAGAGGTGGAACAATAGGGACAATTTTTCAGTTCAAAGAACTATCAGTGGACAAAAATTGGTGGGTTGTAGTCCATGTGGACGTTGTATCCATTGTCCGAGGGTGTTTAAGATGGTTTCAGCAGTCCAAATACTCCAGTTGTGTACGACATTTCATTTTTTGCTAACTGTAGTACCAGTTGGGTAATTTATCTGGCAAGGTGCACATGTATGGCATTTTATGTAGGACAAACATCAAGGCTCTTGAAGTTGAGGATAGGGGAACACCTAAGTGACATCAGAAATAAGACAATCCAGTGCTTTGTATAAACACATTTTAAAACACACAACTGGTGTTTTTAGATTTATTGTAATTGATTGTATTACTCACAGATTCAAAGACAAGGCTGCATTACATGAAATTTTAAACAAAGAACAGTGGATAGTCAAGTTGGGGGGATTGTTCCCACCAGGACTGAATGAATACTTTTGAATTATGTTACATCCAGTCAGATAGTAGATAACTTGAGGGCGTTAAATGCCTTCTATGAACACCTCCAGGACTGCATGGATCAGGCAGTCCCAAATAAAACCAAGACTCTTTCCACAAAGGGCAGACGTCCAGTCTGGTGGACCCCAGCCATTAACAAACTTTACAATAAGAGTAGAAAGCTATTACATGATAGAACAAAATCCATAAAAGGGAAGTCACCTCTGATCATTATTAGTAAAAAAATACGAGCACTCATAAAATCAACTAAGGCCAATTTTGAGAGAAAAATTGCCATGGATTCAAAGGACAATCATAAGGCCTTTTTCAGCTATGTTAGGAACCTGGGTGGAAACTCCCAGATATGCTCAGAATTAGTCCAAAATGATACAAAAATCACTGAACCCACAGACATTGCCAACATACTGGCAGACAGGTTCAGTGCAAACTTCACCCCTCTCTCCCCAAAGGAGAGATAACTATCCCAGCAGTGTAGCCTCCCAGACATCTCAAATGCGCAGGTGAAAGCTGCTCTCTCTAAAGCTAAAAACACAGCATCAATGGGACCGGATGGTGTCCCCGGCTGTGTGCTACACAAGCTAAATGAGGAATTAAACCCGCACATAAGGCAGCTGTTTAATCTCAGCCTTACCACAGGATATGTGCCCAAGGAGTGGCATACGGCAACTGTGGTCCCACTCCACAAAGGCGGTGCCTCAACGGACCCTGGTAATTACCGCCCCATAAGCTTAACAAGTCTAGTCTGCAAAGCTATGGAGAGGATCATAATGGAGCTCATAAACAAAGATATAGGGGACTTGCAGACATTGGACCCGACCCAGTTTGGCCGTCAAGGGAAGATCATGCCTTTTGAACTTGGTTGACTTCTTCGAAACAGTCACCAAAGCCATTGATGAGGGAAAGGCAGTCCATACAGCCTACCTTGACCTTGCAAAGGCTTTCGACACAATACCCCACTCGGGTATTGTAGAAAAACTTACCAGCCTAAATGTAAACCCATATGTCACAAGATGGGTTGCAAACTGGCTTAAGGACAGAACCCACAGGGTTAGAGTTGCTGGCGCTATGTCAGACTCCAAGCCGGTCACAAGTGGTGTCCCACAGGGCTCGGTCCTTGGCCCCTATTGTTCAGCATCTACTTCTCAGAAGTACAGGCCAACATGGGAGGACTTTGGCTGACAAAGTTTGCAGGCGACTGCAAACTGGGCCATAGTGGAAAGTGCATCGGACACGGATATCCTTCAGAAGGGACTCACGGAAACAGATAGCTTGTGCCAGAGCCATGGCCTGAAGTTAAACGCCAAAAAATGTATAGTCATACCCTTCGGGAAAAACAAGGTAACCCCAAGCTACCATATAGGTGGCAATCCACTAAGCACAGAAGAGGTTATCAGGGACCTGGAGACCCAGGTTGACAGTGGCCTTTCTTTTGACACTCACGTTGCTAAAGTGGTTAGAAAGACCTTCTACATTGCCCACCTGATCATGAAGGGATTCACATCCAGATCTAGTGAGGTCATTGTTCCCCTATACTCTTCACTTATCAGACCAATGATCGAGCACAATGCCCCATTCGGGATGTATCTCGCCCGACATCTGCAGCAATTGGAGAGACCCCAAAAGTTCCTCACCAAAAGGATAAAGGGACTCCAAAATCTGTCATATGCTGCCAGATAGAAGAAACTCCAGCTCTATTCAGTCGCATACCATCTGCTCAGAGGTGACATGTGCCTGACATACAAGGCCATGTCCAACCCGGAATTAATGGACATGCTCCACCTCAAAAAATCCAAATCCACCAAAACCACTAGAGCAAGTGACTTAAACCTTAGCACGGACATAAATAGGAGGGATAGATTTATCACTCAGAGACTCCCAATGCTGTGGAATAAAATCCCAGTCCATGTGAGGCAGAGCACCTCGCTGGCTCTGTTCAAGAGAAATCTTGACCTGTGGATGGGAGATCGTAGGTTTACCCCGGGAATCATCTCTGTGTCACTGCTGGACAGAGGCACAACAAACTAATGGGCACAGTATTTTTTCATATAAGGGGTGGCGTACGCCACAAAACTTTGGGCTAGGCTTATAAATGCCTTAGGGCAGATAGCCTAGTATAAACCTATGAACCTATAAATCACTGTTTATGGGAATTGCTTTCTCATTTTTGTATTTATCACTGAAGAAGGCTTTGGCTGAAACCAGTATGATTTATGTAGGGGTATTTCTTGCCCCAAGTGTTTTTAATATTAAAACAGCCATTTACATTTAATGAACTTGTGCTGGCTCATGTGTTTTGTTTTTGTTTTTGGAGCCGTGCACTTGCCATACGCGCAGGTCTTGCTGTTGGAGTTAAAAGCACAAAATAAGCAATTTATTGATGACCCCAAAAAGTTTTATAGAGAATTGGGAAATAAGGTAAAAGGAATTGAAAGACCGCCAAAAAAAGAGGAAGTAGAAACATTCTGGAGAAGTATCTATGAAGATCCTGTGGAACATAACAAAGATGCTAAATTGTATAGAAGAAGTAAAAGAAAGAATTAGAAGTTTAAAGGTATGAAATGGGATGAAATAACAGCCAAAGCGATAGAAACAAAGTTGAGAAAAGCCTTTAACTGGAAAAACCCAGGCCCAGATGCAGTACCTAACTTTTGGCTTAAAGTATTAACTTCTTTGCACGAGGATCTAGCTATGAGTAAGAAATATTTATATGCACACCCCGAACAGATACTGCACTGGCTAACAGGAAAAACAATGCTCTTACTTAAGTGTGAACCTGCAAGCTACCCTAAAAAGTATAGACCAATAACTTGTCTTCCGATGACGTATAAACTATACACAGTAATTGACGCCGGCAGAGTTTATAGTCATTTAAAAGAAAACTCCATTATTGCAGTAGAACAAAAGGACGTTAAAAGAAAGTCATATGAAACAAAGGATCATTTGTTGTTAAACAAAGTTTTATAGTGGAGAACTGTAAGAAGGGGAAGAATCTAAGTATGGCATGGATTGATTACAAAAAAGCATTTGATAGTATCCCACATTCATGGATAAAAGAGTGCTTAAAAATGTATAAGATACACCCTACACTAATTGACTACATTACAGTAACCATGAAACAGTGGCAGACTACTTTGCAATTAAGCCATGATAAAGGACAGATTATTATCCCAGGGATAAAATTCCAAAGGGAAATATTCCAGGGTGACTGTCACCGTTGCTATTCTGCCTTGCCATTAATCCATTAAGCTGTTTACTTAACAGCTTAGGCCATGGCTACAATTTGGCTTCTAGACAACAACAAAGTCTAATGGCTTCTCATCTTCTCTTTGTCGATGATTTAAAACTGTATAGCTCATCAGATGAGGAACTGAAAGCACAGCTTCAGGTTGTCAAAACTTTTTCAGATGATATTGGAATGTCATTTGATCTTGATAAATGTGCAAAAGCAACCTTTAAATAAGGAAAACTGCAGCACCAGGAAACATCCAGTTTGGGAGAAGAATGTGATATAAAAGAACTTGAGCAAGAGGGAGTGTATAAATACTTGGGAATTGATGAAGGATCAGCAATAAAACATGAACAAATGTGAATAAAGCTCAGTAAGGAGTACTTTAGAAGACTTAAATTAATCCTGAAAACAGCATTGACATCTAAGAACAAGATCTAAGCCATAAGTCAGTTTGCTTTTCCTGTCCAAACTTATAGTTTTGGAGTGATGGACTGACTCCCAAAAGTGTTGGATAGATTGGATATTAAAACAAGAAGGATGCTTCATGCTCGCCAAATGATTTATAAAAATCAGTGTATACCAAGATTATACATTCCCTATTCCGAAGGAGGGATGGGCCTCCTTGAAATTGATTGCATGTATAGGTCTGCAATCGTGGGACTCCACACATGTCTGCTGACCTCACAGGATCTAAATGTAGTGAAAGTTTTGAAACGTGAGGAGAATAAATCTAAGATGACATCTCTGCTTAATTTAGCAGAAGCATATTGATGTCAAGCAGGAATGGAAATCAAACCAGAAGTAGATAAAAAACAGGCAGCAACTGAATGTGCAAAAAAACAAAAGAAAGAATATAATGTGAAGGACCAGATGAGAAGGCAAGAAATGTGTAAAAAACATAAATATAGTTGCAAGTATAGAAAACTTCTGGAAGAGCCTCATGTTGATCAAAAACGAATGCAGGAATGGTTAAGGAGAGGTGAATTCACATCAAGAAATTGGCAGCCCAAGATAGCGGGCTACGTACACACTGGTTTACAAAGTCCATTGAACATGTGGGAGAAACAGACATGTAGGTTTTGTAAAACCGAATTGGAAACCATCACACACCTTGTTGCTGGTTGCAACGCACTAATGGCAGAGGGACTGCATACTGAAAGGCATAATAATGTGGCGAGACTGTTACACTGGAGATTGTGCAAACATTATGGTATCAAAGTGGTTGAAAAACATTGGAAACATGAGCCACAGTTTATATCACATGGGATCACCCAGTACTACTTTTGTCTTCTTTTTTTGGACCACTATATCCAGTTTTCTAGCATCTATCTTTTGATCATTGAAATCGCCACACCTAGTGACTACAGTGTCTTCCATACAGAGAGAGAGAGAGAGAGAGAGAGAGACAGTCGTAAAATACCTTGATCTGCAGGCAGAAACAATAGCCATGTGGAAGAAAGATACCCAGACAGTTCCAGTAGTAGTAGGAGCAACTGGTCTTATAAAAAAGAATTTATAGTCGTATTTAGATATGTTACCAATTCATGTAACACCGTACGAATTGCAGGAGGAGTCATTAGTGGGCACATTGCGAGTGCTACGAAGAGCCCTTTTGGCTAACATCAAAGACTGAAACTATGCTAATTTCATGAACTTTAATCATACTTTGACTTAGGAATGGGGTCCATTCCAGTCGTGGTATTAGAAACCCAAAAGTCTTGGAGAAATTAAAAACCACAGAATCTAGGTATTATCCTTAAGTACAATAAAGCACAAACTCTCAAAGCAGTTTCTTCCATTTTTAACATGGTCGCATTATATGTGCTAAGGCTTTTTAAACTAATGGACTGATGTTCATCGTGTCTCACTGTTGCAGTCCTTACAAAATGGGTTATCGGGCTCCCGGTAGCCCACAGTCTGCCAAATGTGCCACTCAACCACAGCCAATAAGGCAAAACAACGTACGCAACACACTAGTCATAGGTGACTCTATAGTCAGGCACACTGATGTCCCACTCACTAGGCTAAACAAGGAGAAAGTTACTGTCAGCTGCCTGTCGGGTGCCAGGATCAGTCACATAACCCCCGCACTCAGGTCACTCCACAACAAGTACAAATATGACTCTGTCATTGTCCATGTTGGTGTGAACGACCTGAGACGTACCTCCCTGGACTACATGAAAAGAGACATGGAAGAGCTCCCCAATCTTATAGCCCAGGCAAGTATGACCCTAGCCCTGAGTAGCATTCTGCCACCACCCAGAATGATGCTGCAGTACAAGGACAAAATGATTGACTTCAACAATTGGCTAAGCTTCTGGTGCCATTCTAAAGGGATCCAGTATCTGTCTGCCTGGGATGACATGGTCGACAGACCATGATGCTTTGCCAGAGATGGCCTGCACCTGTCACCCCTGGGATTCCGGATACTGGCTAAGGTTCTTGCAGCCCCTATAGTGCCTTTTTTAGGCAAGGTTCAAATGACAAATTCACCACCGTAACAGGAACAGGCAAGCAAAAACTGAGGGTGATGCTACTCAATGCTAGAAGTCTAGATCTCAAAATGCACTCACTCGAGGCACTCCTTAAAATGGAGAACATCGATATCTGTGCAGTGACTGAGACCTGGCTCAAGGCTCCAGAGAGCACACCTGCACTACCAGGCTATAACTCATACCACACTTTTCGGTCATGTAACCTGGACTGGAACACCAAAGGCAGAGGTGTGTCTATATTCATTAAGGATATCCACACCTTCAGGCTAGCTGTTCAGCATAATGCAGCAGAGGTTATCCAAGTGCAACTAACTCTGGGCAAAACTGCAATCCAAATTGTAGCTTGCTACAGATCACCCACCATGTCCCAGGATTCCCACTCCTCTTTTCTTGATGTACTGGAAACTATTAGGGTTCAACCAAACACCCTAATAATGGGCGATTTCAACTACCCCGCCATTAACTGGGAAATCTACTCATGTACCAACTCCTTCGCTCAACGCTTTCTGAAATTCATAAACTCCAATGCCCTAGATCAACTTATCCACACCCCCACCAGGGGCAACAATATCCTAGATCTAGTCATTACCAACATGAGTGACTGGCGTTCCACACCTGAAGTCATCGCCTCATTGGTCTGATCTGACCATAAGCTAATTACCCTGATATCCACATCCTGCCCTCACCCCCCATTAAGGAAACCATGGTAAAAAATTTCTCCAAAGCCAACTTCATGCTTCTTAAGACAGAAGTGGAGAACTTCATGACACCCATGCAGATGAAAAATATAGTTGACTACTGAATCCTACACAATTGCACTTTATAAGCACTTGCGTGAGTGCATGGATTGTGCTATCCCAAACAGAACCAAGATGCTATCCTCCAAAAAAAGGAAGCCAATCTGGTGGTTCCCTGCCATAAACAAACTGTACAACAGAAGGAAGAAACTGTTGCAAAGAGAGTAAAATCCCATGAGTGGAGGAGCTCCCTGGTCAGCCCCCGTAAGAAGCTGTGATCCGTGATAAAATCCTGCAAAGCTAGTTACGAAAACAAAATCGCCACTGATTCTAAAGACAACCACAAACATTCTATAGGTATGTCAAGAATCTCAGTGGCAACACTCAGATCTGCTTTGAGTTACAGCACCATGGCACTAAATATACAGACCCAACTGATATTGCCAACATCCTGGCAGATAGGTTCAGTGCTAACTTTACCCCCCTCTCACCCCCTAAAGAGCCCATCTCTATACCGGAAGAATGCAAAGTTCCTGTAATCACAGCTGCACAGGTAAAAACACACTCTCCAAAGCCAAGAACGCAGCATCCATGGGACCAGACAACATCCCAGGCTGCATTCTACACGAACTACAGAATGAACTGGCACCCCACCTAAGTATCATGTTCAATCATAGCCTCACCTCAGGCTTTGTGCCTGCTGAATGACACACAGCGACGGTTATCCAACTCCACAAGGGGGGAGCCACCACTGACCCTGGGAACTAGCGCCCCATTAGCCTGACGAGCTTGGTCTGCAAGGCCATGGAACGTATTGTCATGGAACTTATAAACAAAGACATTGGTAATCTCCAAACTCTGGACCCCACCGTGTTCTGGTTTGTAAAAGGCAGATCATGTCTCCTAAACCTGATAGACTTCTTTGAAGCAGTCACCAAAGCCGTAGACAAGGGTAAGGTGGTTCACACAGCCTATTTAGATCTTGCCAAGGCTTTCAACACCATCCCCCACTCTGGAATTATAGATAAACTCACTAAACTAGGTATAAATCCCTATGTCACAAGATGGGTTGCCAACTGGCTCACTGACAGAACCCACACTGAAAGTAGTAGACTCCAAATCCGACTTCAGACCAGTGACAAGTAGAGTACCACAGGGTTCAGTCCTGGGTGCTCTCCTGTTTGGTATTTACTTCTCTGAAGTGCAGGCTAACACAGAAGGTTTCTTTGGCTAATGAAGTTCGCAGATGACTGCAAACTAGGAGCCGTAATCAAAACTCCTAACAATGTGGACATCCTACAAAAGGGCCTCACTGAGACAGATGCCTGGTATCAAAGCCATGGCCTCAAGCTCCGTGCTAAAAAGTGCATTGTCATCCTCTTTGGTAAAAACTCTGTACCCATGAACTACAACATAGGCGGTAGTATACTTAACACCGAAAGTGTGATGAGACCTTGGGACACAGGTGGACAGTAGTCTCTCCTTTGATAATCACATCGCCACAGTAGTCAGGAAATCCTTCTACATGACACATCTCATCACAAAAGGTTTCTCATCCAGAAAAAAAGAGGTCATTGTTCCCCTCTACTCATCACTCATTAGACCCATTATCGAGTACAACGCCCCTTTTGGTATGTACCTCACAAGACATCTACAACAACTGGAAAGGCCGCAGAAATACCTCACAAAGAGGATTACCGGCCTCAAACATATGCCCTACGCAGACCGTCTCAATAAACTCCAGCTTTACTCCGTCGCATATCGCCTACTCAGAGGTGATCTCTGCCTAACATACAAAGCTATGTCAAAACCAGAGCTGTTGGACATGCTCCACTTAAAGAAATTCCAATCCCTCCGAGCTACACGCTGTAGGGACCTAAACCTTGTCACCACAATAAACAGAACATGCCGGAGGGATAGATTCCTGTCCCAGAGACTTCCCATACTCTGGAATAAACTACCTATCTATATCAAACAAAGCTCCTCATTAGCACTCTTCAAGAAAAATCTTGATGATTGGATGGGAAATAGGAAATTCACCCCAGGGATCACCTCTGTGGCTCTGCTCAACAGTGGCACAGGAAAATAAGTTTCGTGGGTGGCAAAAGCCAGAGTACCTTTTTGGCTGGGCTTGTATAGGCCCCAGGGCAGATAGCCTAGTACATACCTATGAACCTATGTTGGATCAATATCCAGGTCTACTAACTCACCCATCCATACTGCCTCCTCTGGACCAGAAGTCCAAGAAATTAACCTCATGCTTCCTCCAATGTTAGACATAACCAGAGATGCCAGGCTTCTCTATGCAGTAGTCCATATTCTTTCTGCCTCACAGAAACTGTCAACTAGGAGGATTTACGACAGTAAAGGAAGAAATTTTCAATTTGGGCTTACTCCAAAGGTCTGGACCACTCTCCAGCACCAGTTCCTTTGATACTTGAATTTTTGTCTGATCTATTTGACAAAGGTTCCAGTTTTGCCATCATTAAGATACAATTGGCTGCAATTTCCAGTTTTCATATTGGACATAATGACATGTCAATAGCATCTGTAAAAATCTTAAAAGCCATCCTCAAAGGTACTTTTCTTCTGAGACCTCCCTTTGGAGACCCAGCACATCCTTGGGAAATAACCATTAAGCTATATAGGAGCTTATTCCCAGTTTATTTAACTTTTCTATTTTGCCTGAGAGTCGTATTATGTCAAAACCTTTGGACAGGTCGAGGTATGCGTTAGTTCCATTTTGCCTTTATCCATTGCTTTGGTGACCTTTTTCAAAAAAATCCACAAGTTTGAGTAAACATGACCTGCCCTTGATGGATCCAAGCTGAGATGGGTCCAGTATTTGGAGGTTACCAAGTCCTGACTGGTTATTTCCGTGATAAGTCTTTCCATAGCTTTGCATATGAGGCTGTTCAGACTTAAGGGTCTGTAATTGCTTGGGTCTGTGGGCAATCCTCCCTTTTGTAGTGGGGGGGTGATGGTAGCTGTTCTCCGTTTGCGTTGTACAAAACTCCTATGGAGGCTGAAATTAACCAGTGTTAGGGGTGAGGCTAATTTGTGCTTCATGCTATTTAAGATGCATCCAGGAATATTGTTAGGACCCACCAATGTGCATTTTTCTGCTTTTGATAACACTTTTAAGACTTGGTTTGGTGTGATAGCTGACGGTTAGTAAGTTTCAGTTATATCTTGAGGGACAGATAGAAGAGATGGATAAAGTTAGAGCTAAACCTATTGGCCAGTAGGTTAGCTATATCTTCAGCCTCATTGTAGGTAACATCGTTCACAGTCTTCTTAGTGCATTGCAGAGTTGTGCTTTTGAGATTACGAACATAACTAAAAAAATGTTGTGTGATCGTCTTTGGCTTGGCTAGCTGTTTTAGCCTCAGATTTGGCTTTGGTGAATTTTATTATGCTCCCAAGTCATTTATTTTCGTGACAAGGGTTCCATCATTCTGGGAATTACTCTTCTTAAGTTTGGTCAAAATTCTTTTCCTTTTATTTTAAAGCGTGTTGATGTTATGGTTCCACCGTGCAGTTTTGTTTCTGAGTTTGCACTGTACTTGCTTCTATTTACGGAGTACAGCTGCATCTATGTGGTGGTGTACATTCCTGCATATTCAATGGAATTAACTGTGCCAGCAATCAGTCTTCCTGGTGTGGGAATAAAACCCACAGCCTTTTGCTCCAAAGGTGAGTGTGCTATCTGTTGCACCACTGACAATGCTGATGGGACCCTGATGTTCATCGTGTTACACTGCTGCAGTCATTACACTAGGGTTATCCTGCCATCAGGTGGTTCCCCATTCGGCCTGAGTTCCAAAGTCTTGTTCCGGCATCTGTTGCGGTCGCCTCCTCCCTGACGTCAGTGCGACAGGGGTATATAAGATGCAGCCGACGCCATTTTCTTCAGTCTTTCTTGCCGCACGGTGCCCGAAGCAGAAGCAGTTCGCAAGTGCCGGTCGGCCGACTCCTGAGATATTCATTCCGAATCCAGAACCGAAGTTTTCTACAAAGTTAAGTACCCCGTTGGGGAAACTTTTTCTTGCCTCAGACCGATGTCAGTAAAAGTTAATAACTGTATTTCTTGTGGGAAGCAAATATCTCATAAGGATTTCCACTCCTGTTGTATTCCATGCCAAGGCCCAGACCACGACGTCACTGGTTTTTGGTTTTGTGCTAGGTTTAACAAGCGCACTATTAAACGTCGGTTTGATTTTGCCCAACATTATTTTGGCAGAAAATTCAATTACACCATGCCATTGGAACTTCCGACGACCGGAATACATAAAAAGGACAAGGACAGGCATCTGAGGCCCAAAACTGACGACGAGGCCTCTTCTAGGCCGGTCGGCAGTTCTCCGGTTTTCAGCGAGGTGCCTACACAGGCCCGGACGACCACTTCCACAGAACCACAGACCGCCTCCGACTCCCACGTGGAGCTGGCTGGGCCTTCGGACGCTCTAGGTTTTCAGCTTACCGAAACTAACCCTTCAGGCGGAACCGAAGTAGCTGAGCAATCCACAGCTTCAGAGTGTGTTTTCAGACCTACCCAGTCAACCATTAAAACCCTCTGCTAAGTCTAAGCCCCCCTTAAAAACAAAGAAAAACAGACACAGCATTCTGCAGGATAGGCTTCCATGCCTAAGAAGCAAATGCTAAAAATGGCCGAAAACCTAATTACCCTGATCAGGAGGTCCCATCCCCCTCCTGATAAAAGGCCCAGACAGGATGCAGACTATGAATCTTCCGACCAGGTGTCCATTTCCTCAGATTCTTCCTCAGACCTAGGATATTCTTTACCCCCTTATGAGGATTCTGATGCTGAGGAATCAATTCCATCAGCCTCTCCGCCTGAGGACTTCTCCTTTGGGGAGACCTTACATACCATGAGGGTGCATTTCCATTGGGAAGGCCAGGATTACTCAGAATCCTAGAAAAGGCTCAGAGACTTCCTTTTATTGCCTCAACACAGACCCCTTGCTATTTCGCCAGTGTTAGATATTGTGGATGATGTGTACACTGAATCCAGCTTAAACCCTGACTCCTTACCCCCAGCCCCAGTTAAACCTGATAGATATTACAGAGTCCCTGACTCTCACAAATTTTTGTACAAAAGCCCTGTTACTGACTCTGAAACTATTTCTCAGGGTCCCAAAGGGATTATGGCCTCATCAGCAAAAAACCCAGTTCCCTCGGACAGAGATTCCAGAGCTTTAGACAGATTGGGAAAGAAAGTATATATGTCTGCAACTCTAGCAATGTGAGCCTTGAATTGCCAGTTTCACATGCTAAAATATCAGCAATTTTTGATGTCTCAGTTGAAACAAAAGATGCTTCCAGATTCAGATCCTCCTAATTTTAAAGAAATGCAGAATTTATTGCATGCAGCTGAACAAGTGGGAAAACATACTTTGCAATGTGGGTTTGATTCCTTAGAGGCCTCCTGTAGAGCAGCAGTTACAGGCTCTGTCATTAGAAGGCATGCTTGGTTAAAAGAACATACGTTACCAGATCATGTTAAGGCCAAATTATTGGATGCACCTTTGCAGCGGGATGTGTTTGGAGTTAAGGCAGAGGAGGTAT
The DNA here is from genome assembly GCF_019279795.1 of Protopterus annectens. Lineage (NCBI taxonomy): Eukaryota > Metazoa > Chordata > Ceratodontiformes > Protopteridae > Protopterus > Protopterus annectens. The sequence goes on along the minus strand of NC_056741.1, from coordinate 915,072,342 downwards.
TAAAGAAGATGGAGGATAAGGCAAAATCTATGCAAATGGTGAAAGATTTCTTACAGGTTCAGCCTCCTCGTTTTAGCAGAAATTGGCCAACAAAGAATTGGTCCTTTCCAGTCACAGACAGACCTCAAAGGGGCAGATATAGACGTCCAAGAGGTAGAGGTCAGGCACAAGGCCTTTACAGGCCTCGACAATGGGGTACACCAGGCCAGAAAGAAGGGGAAGACAGGCCTCAACCTTATAAAAAGCAGCCTCAATGACTTTCCACTACAGCTGCCAAACAGCTCTCTCTTGGCAGCACCCTTGGGAGGAAAACTGGCACTTTTGTATCACAATTGGCATTGCATCACCAAAGACAAATGGGTTCTCAACATTGTATCTCAAGGTTACAGGTTCCACTTTCACACTCTGCCAAGGTTAAAAGGAATGCCAAATCTGCCACCAAATCAATGAGCAGAGGCTCAAAAACAAATTACAGTACTCATGGACATGAGAGCTATTCAAAAGGTACCACCACAGGAGCAAGGACAAGGATTTTACTCAAGACTTTTTTTGGTTCCCAGAAAGGACAAAGCCTGGAGACCCATACTGGACCTTTCTTCTCTAAACACTTACCTGGATGTTCCAAAATTCAAAATGTTGACACTACAGCAGCTTCTTCCCATGCTGGGCAAGAAAGCTTGGCTCGTGACTTTGGACCTCAAGGAGGCATACCTGCATGTCCCTATCAGACAAAACTGCAGAAGATACCTCAGATTTCTAGCTGGTTCAATGCACTATCAATTCTCTGCACTGCCCTTTGGCATATCTACTGCACCCAGGGTCTTCACAAAGTGCCTGGCACCAGTAATTGCTTTTTGCAGGCAAAAAGGAATTCAAATTTATCCATACCTGGACGACTGCCTGATTCAAGCAGAGAGCAAGGACATTCTTCTAAAGCATCTGGCGTACGTAAAAAAGTTATTAAGTTGCCTGGGGTACACAGTAAATGAAAAGAAATCAAAACTAATGCCCTCACAAAAGATAATATTACTGGGTGCCAGCTTGAACACAATGGCCCAGATGGCTTATCTCACGCAAGACAAGCAAGGACAACTGACTCAATACTTTCATTTGATGGCAACAAAGACCCAACTCCGTGCAAGAAAAATTATGCAGGCCTTGGGCTACATGGCATCTTGCATACTACTAATTCCATTTGCCAGACTGCATATGAGGAAACTACAATGGTACCTAAAGAGTGTTATGGTCTCAACACTGTCAAAATTTGGAAACAGTTATACCACTAATTCCTTGCCATCAGCAGGAGTTTCTATGGTGGGCTCAAGCTTGTCACCTCAACAAGGGACAGCCTTTTATTCAACCCACAGCCAGGCAAACACTGACAACAGATGCATCGGATTACGCCTGGGGAGCACACATGGCAGGAAAATGTATTCAGGGCAAGTGGCCCACAGAGCAAAGACATCTCCACATCAATCAAAAGGAGATGCTAGCTGTACAAAATGCAATTATAGCTTTCAAGGACCTGCTGCATCCAGGACAACTACTGATAAAGACAGACAACACCACAGTTATGTGGTACATAAACAAGCAAGGGGGCACACACTCCTACCCTCTCTGCAGACAAGCCATGACCTTGTGGAACACAGCTCTAGACTACCAAGTTCATCTGCAAGCACAATTTCTTCCAGGAGAGAAAAACTCACTGGCAGACGACCTAAGCAGAAACATCATGGACCCCCACAAATGTTCAAAATGATAACACAAAAATGGTGGAGCCCTGACATAGATCTGTTTGCATCCCCAAAGAACTGCCAGTTACAGAAATTCTGCACAAGGAGCTACTATCCACAAGCATGAAAAGTGGATGCCCTCTCATTCAGCTGGAAAAACCTGCAAGTATACGCTTTCCTTCCTTTACCTGTTCTTCCAAAGGTACTCCTAAAAGCCAGGCAAGAAGAGCCAAAGATGATCCTGATTGCACCAGACTGGCCACGCCAGCACTGGTACCCAATCTTAAAGAACTTAGCACAAGAACCACCCTGGATTTTGTCTCAAATCCCACAGTTGATGACACAGCACAACAATTAGATACTTCACAGCCAGCTAAAGACCTTAAATCTAGCTGCATGGAAAATTCCTTAGTCAAGCAAGCAATGCCTCTCTCCAAAGCTGTTATGGATGTCATTCTGGAGGCCAGAAGGCCTAGCACCAGGAAAGCCTACTCAGATAAATGGAAGAGATTCTGTGCCTGGAACCAAGCGCACAGCCTTGACCCTCTTGTCCCAAACATTCCTCAGATACTTCAATACTTAACTGAGATGCTGGACAAGGGCCTCTCCTCCTCCTCCATCAAGATCCACACCTCAGCCATTTCTGATCATTACAACACGGATCCACCAATATTTTCTAATCTTTTGCTCAAACAGTACCTCAGAGGGGATAAAAACATAAGACTGCCCCGTAGAGCACCTACACCAACTTGGGACCTCAACTTTGTTTTGGAAAAATTAACTTTACCTCCTTTTGAGCCAGCTAACACAGCAGAATTAAAATGCATCTCTTGGAAAACTGCTCTGCTACTGGCAATAACATCAGCACGAAGAGTTTCAGAATTACAGGCACTAATGGCAGTGGAACCTTTCCTCATCTTCCACCAGGACAGGGTGCCTTTAAGAACTAACCCTACGTTTATGCCAAAGGTGGTATCAAGTGTGGCTTTAAACCAAACTATTCACTTGCCAACTTTTTATCCTAAACCACAGAACAAAGGGGAGAGACTACTACATTCTTTGGACATTCACAGGCAGTTACGCTTCTACTTGGACAAAACCAAAGCTTTCAGAAAATCTGAGCAATTATTGGTAGCATATGCTGCAGGAGCACAGGGAAAAGCCATTTCAAAATGGACTATTTCAAAATGGATAGGACATTGTATATGTTTCTGCTATACTCACCATGGGAAACCTTTACCTAGCAGCATTAGATCTCACTCCACCAGGGCAACAGCCACTTCAACTGCCTACCTCAGAGGAGTACCTACCAAGGATATTTTGGAAGCAGCAACATGGAGTTCTGTGCATACCTTCACCAAGCATTACCATTTGCCTTTATACTCCAAATCCAGAGCCGGCTTCACCACTGCTGTGCTGCAGGGCCTTATAGCCACCCCTAATGCCTTATAGATCCAGCCTCCCTACCTCAGCTTTGGGATTCCACCCAAGTGTAATGACTGCAGCAGTGTAACACGATGAACATAGTACAGTTTTGTATGTACCATAAATGTAGATGTTCGAGTGTAAACACTGCTGCAGTCCAGATTACCTCCCTCCTTCCCCTTACTTTCTGGTACGTACCTAGGTCATCTACCCTTTACTACCTATGGGGAGTATTTGCTGGTAATTAAAAATGGTTGTTTGCTTTTCCTTTGTATATTTTACTAGCAATTTGCATTGCCTACCTATTTGGGGGCACCTGACATCTGGGGCAAGAAAAACTGAAGAAAATGGCGTCGGCTGCATCTTATATACACCTGTCGCACTGACGTCAGGGAGGAGGCGACCGCAACCGACACCGGACCAAGACTTTGGAATTCAGGCCGACTGGGGAACCGCCTGACGGCAGGATAACCCTAGTGTAATGACTGCAGCAGTGTTTACACTCAAACATCTACATTTATGGTAGGTACAAAACTGTACTTTTTGCTGAAGTTCCTCTATTCTGTTTTCTTAGTTCTCAGTATGAGTTTTGAGACAGTGGGATCTAGTGCAAGTCCAAGATATTGTATGGTGTTGCACTGATTTTAGGGTATTGTTAGTGGAGTAGACATATTTTAGAGCACTTGAGTGTGCAGGTTTATTGTTTGATACAAAAGTCATGATGACAGTTCTATTATCATTAATTGTTAGAAGGTCAGAGTAATGGTCGTAGTCATTTTGCAGAAATTTTTGGAGATCACAGTATTGGATCCAGTTTTATTAAGCATGAGATCTACATAGAGGGTGACATCTGAGTATGGGATGACTTTATTAATGTTATAAATAAATGTGGAGAATAGTACTAGGCCAAGGACTGAACCCTGTGGGACTCAGCCTTGAAGCATCTTTCTAGAGAAGCAAAGTTGTCTGCCGTGACCTTGAATGTTCAAACCTGTAAGTAGTTAGAACATCAGGTTATGACTAAAACAGAGTAATTAATTTCAGCTTTTGAACCGAATGTGATAGTTAACACTTTCAAATGTCCTAGTGAGGTCAATGACTTAACCACATTCTTTTGCAGATATTATTTTATCTGTGACTGTATATGGCTGTGACAGTCTCTAAGCCCATTCCTGAGACTGTACTGATAGTCGATTATCAGGCTGTATTTGTTGTATTTTATTATCAAAATTTTTTTCTAAAATGTTTTGATAGTGCATAGTATGGAGATGAGGCAAAAGACAGTGGCTATGAGAGTATTATGTATGCTCCCGATCCCATGTTTTCTGTAATAAGGCTGTATGTAAGTGTTTCTTGTTTCAGGTTGTATAGATAATTTTGTAAAATGTTTTGATAGTGCATAGTGCAGAGATGGTGTAAAAATCAAAGGGGAGGCATGTTTGGGATTTTATGGGTGTGAAAATTACATACATGGGAGTGCTTAAATGTGCCAAGTGTTAAGCTGTTTGGCACATAGTTTCAGAAGGGCTAGGAGGTATGTTGCTGAGGTTTGTTTATTTATTGATTGATTGCTTTTGTTTACTGGGAAGGTCCAATTGGGCCCAGGTCACAATTTCAGAGGAGGCCTGGGGAGAAATGCTCCATTTTATAGAATGAGTAGGAGACAGTTATACAAAAGTTACATAATAAATGTACATACGCACAGAGTACTAATGACATAGTTAAAAATAATAAATATATGTACATAGAGTAATAAATTATATGTATATAAAAATAGTAAATGAACATATATAGAATAGTAATGATATATACATAGAATAGTAAGTGAACATACATAAAATAGTAATGACATGATATCCGTAGAATAGTAAGTGAACATACATAAAATAGTAATGACATGATATCCGTAGAATAGTAAGTGAACATACATAAAATAGTAATGATATGATAGTTAATGAAAACAAGACAATTAAAATGTCAATATCAAGCTTATAAGAGCCTACTTATTTTCAAATGTAATCAGCTGTAAATAGACAGTAAAATACTTAGAAAAAACACCTTTTAAAATAATTCAAAAAACGAACTGCCAATAGAGTTCGTTACCCCTCCTGATGTCATACACAAGCATTTAAGAATTAAAGCTACAGGGGGTTACTCCAACTTAAAACACACTAGAATGCTTACTCATTACAGCCGAGTGACGTCTCCAGGCGTTTCTGCAGTTACCTCCTACTGCTCCTCTAGGTGTCAGATATTGCCTGTTCATATTTGCATTAATAATTCCAAAATCATGTTACATATAAGGTATCGGAAAATTTTATCTTGAAGCATACATGATAGCAAACACAATTGTATTGATATATGACCTCTGTCAATTGGTATTTGTTAAAAATGTAAGGTGATAACTTCAATTTTTAAATGCTGAAGCCACGCCCACTAGGAGTTAAAGGTACACACTCAAAAGAGCTCTACTGGAGGGAACCACACAGCACCATCATTAAAGAAAATAAAGAATTTATTTGAAAAATATATTTTTTTAAAATAAAAATAATGACAATACTGAATTTGTGTACTATAAATAACACTTTAAAATTATATCCTTTACATGGTCGAGATACGGCTATGTTAAGTCGCTCACAGATCTAATATACTATATTTTTATGAGGTAAACTATAATATGTGAGACCAACAACTTGGTCTTTAAAAGAATTTTTTTTAAAAAGTACTAGAACAATAACAAAGACTTTGCCAGTGTATACAAACCACACCCACTTAAAGACCTCATTAGAGCACAGTTTAAATCACCAGCATTTAGGCACATATGAGATGCTACACATCGTTGATACTGTGGACTAAGCAAGTAATATTAACAGACTACAAACCTACGTGATGGATCGTGTATGCCTTAAGTCCACCTATTCTCCTAACACTAAACTATTCACCTAGCCAAAGCCTTCTTTTTAAGCAGACACTTAATGGACAGGGCTTCATTTAACCCCGGTAGGGTGTGCACACCTGTCCGAATTTGCCAGGTAAGTTCAGCTTCATCTAATGCCAGCTCCCAGGGACCCCCTCTTAAATTTCTTTCTATTTTTTCTAACACTACAAACAAAAACCTATGCGTTGGGCAATCCACGATATGTTTAGCTAGGGCATTCGTGATGACAGAATTATTGATACTGTAAACATGTTCATAGATTCTTTGTTTAATTTTCCTTTTGGTTTTCCCTGTATAGAAAGCCTCACAGTGGTCACAGACAGCTGCGTAGACCACCCCTTGGCAGCACCCTTCGGGGGAAAACTGGCACTTTTCTATCACAATTGGCATTGCATCACCAAAGACAAATGGGTTCTCAACATTGTATCTCAAGGTTACAGGTTCCACTTTCACACTCTGCCAAGGTTAAAAGGAATGCCAAGTCTGCCTCCAAATCAATGGACAGAGGCTCAAAAACAAATTACAGCACTCATGGACATGAGAGCTATTCAAAAGGTACCACCTTTCATTCAAGCAGAGAACAAGGACATTCTACTACAGCATCTGGCGTTTGTAAAGATATTTCTAACAAGCCTAGGTTTCACAGTCAACGAAAAGAAATCAAAACTAGTACCCTCTCAAGAGATAATATTCCTGGGTGCAAGCTTAAATACAACTGCCCAGATGGCTTATCTCATGCCAGACAAACAAAGGCAACTGGCTACATATTTCAAACTGTTGGCAACAAAGGCCCAGTTATCTGCAAGAAAAATTCTGCAGGCTTTGGGCTTCATGGCATCCTGCATTCTACTAATTCCATATGCAAGACTGCATATGAGGAAACTTCAAAGGTACCTAAAAAGTGTTTGGGCTCAACATTGCCACAGCCTGGAAACAATAATTACCCCTCATTTCCTGCCTGCAACAGGAGTTTCGCTGGTGGGCGAAGGCTTGTCGCTAGAACAAGGGACAGCCATTCACTTTACCCCCAGCCAGGCAGACATTAACAACGGATGCATCAGATTATGCCTGGGGGGCCCACATGGCAAGAAGATGTATTCAAGGCACATGGTCCGCAAACTAAATGCATCTACATATCAATCAAAAAGAGATGCTAGCCGTTCAGAATGCCCTGACAGCCTTCAAGGACCTACTTCATCCGGGACAACTACTGATAAAGACAGACAACACCATGGTCATGTGGTATATAAACAAGCAGGGATGCACTCATTCTTACCCCCTTTGCAGACTAGCCATGACTTTGTGGGACACAGCACTTACCAAGTACATCTGTAGGCACAATTCCTGCCAGGAAAGATAAATACTCTGGCAGACGAACTAAGCAGAAATCTCATGGATCTCCACGAGTGGAAATTGGATCCACAAGTCTTCAGCATGATAATAAGGAAATGAGGATGCCCGGATATAGATCTATTTGCCTCTCCTCACAACAACCAACTAAAAAGATTCTGCACAAGGACTTATCACAGACAAGCATGGAAAGTGGACGCCCTATCTTTCAGCTGAAAAAGCTTAGCAGTATATGCCTTTCCTCCACTGCCTGCCCTCCCCAAGGTACTCCTAAAGGTCAGGCAAGAGAAGCCAAAGATGATACTGATTGCCCCAGACTGCCCTGCCAGTACTGGTATCCAGTCCTAAGGAACTTGTCTCAATGCCCGGCTTGGATCTTGCCTCAAATACCTCATCTACTGTCCCAACAAAACAATCAGATCCTGCACAGCCAACTCAAGACCTTAAATCTGGCAGCATGGCAGATAACATAGTCATACAAAATGCACCGCTCACTAAAGCTGTGATGGATGTCATTTTGGAGGCCAGAAGGCCTAGTACCAGAAAATCTTATGCTGGAAAATGGAAGAGATTCTGTGCCTGGAACCAGGCACAAGGAATTGATACAGCTGTACCAAATATTCCTCAGATTTTGCAATACTTAACTGAGATGCTGGACAAATGCCTACCCTTTTCATCAATTAAAATTCATGCCTCTGCCATTTCGGCTCATTACAATACACAGCCACCAATCTTTTCACAACCTTTGTTAAGGCAGTAGCTCAGAGGAGCCAAAAACTTAAGGCCTCCAAGGAGATCGCCAATACCTGCATGGGACCTCAATTATGTCTTGGAAAAACTCACCCTGCCTCCTTTTGAGCCAGCCACTACAGCTGATATAAAGTTTTTATCTTGGAAAACAGCTCTGCTCCTAGCAATAACCTCTGCAAGACATGTCTCAGAGCTACAGGCACTCATGGCTGTGGAACCTTTTATAATTTTTTATCCAGACAGGGTTTCTCTGAGGACAAACCCGACATTTATGCCTAAGGCAGTGTCCAGTGTGGCCCTTAACCAAACTATTCATCTGCCTACTTTTTATCCAAACCCACAGAATAAGGGGGAGAGAATTCTGCATTCTTTGGACATACACAGACAGCTACGCTTCTACTTGAACAGAACCAAAGCTTTCAGAAAGACAGAGCAACTACTAGTGGCATATGCTGCAGGATCACAAGGAAAGGCTATCTCAAAGCAGACTTTTTCAAAGTGGGTAGGCCACTGCATTCGTTTCTGCTATTCACAACATGGCAAGCCAGTGCCTAAGGGCATTTGGTCACATTCAACTAGAGCAGCAGCCACTTCAGCAGCCTTCCTCAGGGGAGTACCAACCAAAGACATTTTAGAGGCTGCTACCTGGAGTTCATTGCACACCTTTACAAAGCACTATACTTTACCACTCTACTCTAAATCCAGGGCAGGCTTTGCCTCTGCAGTTCTGCAGGGCCTCATAACCGCTCCTAATGCTATTTAGCTCCAGCCTCCCAACCATAGCTTTGGGGTTCAACCCAAGTGTAATGACTGCAACAGTGAAACAAGAAGAACAATAATACAGTTGTGTACACTTACCATAAATGTAGATGTTCGAGTGTATTCACTGTTGCAGTCCAGGTTACCCACCCACCATCCCCCATATCTTTGCTGGAACTTATCTTTACTAATCTAATCTATACAACCTATGTGGTGTATTTGCTTGTAGATGAAGGTATAATATATTTTGGTGCATGCATGTTTTATTGGCATATTTTTAGCCTACCCTTTTGGGGGCACCTGACACCTGGGGCAAGAAAAACTGAAGAAAATGGCATCGGCTGCATCTTTTATACCCCTGGCGTGCTGACGTCAGGGAAGAGGCAACAGCAGCTGACGCCGGACCTTGACTTTGGAATTCAGGCCGACTGAGGATAGCCTGCCAGCAGGATAACCCCAAGTGTAATGACTGCAACAGTGAATACACTCGAACATCTACATTTATGGTAAGTGTACACAACTGTACTTTCTAGCTTATGAAGTTTGCGTAGGAAAACTGAGTGAGAGACCATATCAAATGCCTTGGATAAATCAAGGAAGAGAGCAGACGCTAGGTTTTCCATCATTACTATTTGTGTTTACCGTATTGGTGAAACTAAATAAAGCGGTAGAGGTCTGTGGTGAGGACAGAAACTATGCTGAGATGAAAAGAGGTTAATTCTGTGAGAGGTAGTGTAAGAGTTGTGACTGGATGCATTTTTTGAAGTATTTTGATAGTGGGGGGAGGATGGCAATGGGCCTGTAGTTTGAGGGAAGCTGTCAAGTGACCAAGCATTTTCTTTTCTCCTGTGGTTTCGCAAGGCATTTTACTTCTTCGGCAGTTAACTCCCTAAAGTAAAAGGTAAGTGGAAGTGGGGGATAGTATTTTGTTAGGCTGGGGTCTAATTTATACTGGAGTCAATTGTATGGGGGAGTGTAGATGGTTGCCTGGGAGTGTGCTGGGTATTATTTTGACATTAATATTGCTACCAATTATTCTTCTTCATCTAGGCTCTCTTCGTCATTAGAAAAACGCAGTTGCTTTTTCCTCTCCTGTACATATTTATTGTGTGGTTCCTTTTCTCTGTTAATATAGTCTTCCACTGAGTAGGGTTTTCTCCCATCTGTTGTCCCTCTATCCCCAACTGTTGTCTTGGTCTCTTTGCATGCTTGCATTCTGACCTTCATTAAACACATCTGTCTGCTTCTTGAAGTTTTTAGAGACCCAGCATTCTCTGTTTTCAAACATGTCTTCCATTGTTTCCATTCCCCATGCTTCCCATCTACTGACCACCCTTTCCAGTAGTGCTGATCGTACACTTGCCTAACTACTGGTATGATTACACCACCCCCACAAAGTCTTCATTAATTCATCTGTCCCGGTTGGTTCTGTTGTAGCATGTCTTCTGCCTATGCTAAGTATGACTTGCATCTTGCCCTCCAATTCTCAACTTACTGTGAGACTTATCCTGTTTTCATTATTTATTATGATTAGTCGGTGAATAACAAATAGAACGTGTCTTTATTGGACATTAAATATCGAACGTTCAATTCATCGAACATTCAATCATCAAATATTTTACCCAGAGAAAAGAGACAGTGGACCAACATACATACCAAAACACACACTGCACTATATCAAACCCACCCAAGAGGGGGGCTGCCCCCCACACACACTTATATATACCAACTTCGAGATCGCACTACAGTGCTGAAAAGGGAAAATTTCCTACAGCTGGCCAACCAACTCCATTCCTGTGTAAAATATTCAATGATTGAACGTTTGCTGAAGTGAACATTTGATGAAGAGAGGTTTGATGTATTTGTTATTCGATGACTGAACATAGACCCCTAAATTGCACCTTTATCTTTGTAGCTGTAGTCCCAAGCTCTGAAATAAATAGTCTGTCCAAGGAGCTACTGTATTTCTTTTTTTTTTCCAATCTCAGTCATAAAGTTTTCAAGCAAGTTAAAGCTTTCAAATGTCACTTCACAATGCTCTTTTATGTCTTTAATGTCAAACCCTAGTGGCAAAATAATACTATCCATAATGGCATGCCTGTTCACACTGCCTTAATTTGTTTTTTTCTTACCACTCATCTTCTCTGTGGCTTTTGAGAAACTGCAGATCTTGGTCTCCTTTCATTTCCTTCTTCCATTCTTTGTTGCCTTGCTACATCTGCATAACAACTTTTTTTTCTTGCAACATAAAACCCTGTTGCAGATGTAAACCCTTAAAACTAGGTGTTCCACCTGCCAAGAACAACCTCCCTTTATCAGCTGTTGCTTACCTTTCCAACCTGTCACTTTCTTCTTACTGTAAGACTCTTCTCAACATGTTACTCCATCATGCTTACTCTCCTTTCTTTGCTGTGCCGTGCTCATCCAATCTACTAGCACTTAAGTCTCCAATCCTCCAAATTCCAAATCTGTAGCAATTATTTTGTCTTCTCCTACTTCCTTCAGTTCTGTGTAGCTGTTGTAGAATATGGTAGGTGTACAACTTTTCTGGTTCTGTATTAACACTTATTCCAACTCCTCTACAGCCTCCAAGCCAGTCATAGGAATCCATGTTTGCTTTCTACTTAAGTAGACCATTGTAACTATTACATGTTGCATTCTCTTATAAATTTTTTTGTGGAAGTCTGACTATACAGTGGTACAATTCACCCACTGATGTATAAACTCCTGGTTTGTTTGCTGCTTTGTGTTGTCATGGCTTAATAAAGGCCTTTGGACCTGTCCACTTTTGTGGTTATCAAATAGTACTACACCTGTGGATAATAGTGAATATGTATGCTTTGTTATCCCAAGAGATATCTTCTTTGGCGTTTTTGTTGGTGGTGGAACACTATGGTACTTATTTTCAGTTGCTTTGTAATAGGCTTTTAAGCCACAGTACAGAAATAAGTTAGTTGGAGCCTCTTCCTGCAAACTGGATATATGTAGTCTCTCTTCCCTCCAACTGTAATGGATTTTTCAGACTAGCCAAGGGGGCTTGCAGGAAGAGGCAGATGGCTAAGCTTGGTGCCTGCTAGGCAAGGCTATACCCATAAATAATGGTTTACTGGAGAGAGGAATGTATCTAGTGTCTACTGTTATGGTGAATACTAAACACATTTGTACTTTACAGCAAGTTTTTCCCTTTTTTCTTGTCATATAACATTATGGGTCATGTATTTTTAACAAGAAAACATTACAGTCATTTTATTCTATATTTTCAGGCCTTCAGCAAGGTTTCCTCATCCACGACGAAAGAAACGGAAAGAAATGGAAGATGGCTTGTCAGAAGGAAGTCTACAAAAACAGAGTAAGAAAAGCTGCTTTGTGTCTTGGCCATTATTCTTTTCAGTGATTCTGCACTTATATTAGTATTGATATTAGATGTCTTAAAAGAAAACCAAGGTTGCCAACTAGAATATAATTTTATTTTATTTGTTTGTTTATACAATCAATATATCTGATAAATCATCAGAGAGGTTTGACTTCCATTGAACTTTACTTTACATATACATTTTGCTTCCCCACATGCTGACCATCAGACCTTCTCCAATAGATTGCAGGTTGTTCTGCATTCATAGTTCCCATACTGTGTTGCTTGGTGAGTCCTGTAGAGGGAGAATCGGCATCTGAGTGAAGAATCTTCAATACTTTCTTGTCACATAGTGAAACAGCTTAGCGGCTTAACAGGGGGCATCAACCAGACTTCAGATTCTGTTGTTGCAGATAAATCCCCAGTGGGAACTCTTCCACACAGAGTATTTGTAAAAGTAAAGCAATTTATTTTACTTGGGTTTTTTTGCAGTATTGACCCTTTCAGAAACCTGGTATCTTTCTAATATCGGAAGCTGCCTGTTGCCATTTTAAGCTTAGAGTAATCTGGGGACTATTTTAATGAGAAAATGTACTACTTAATATAAACTTTCTGTATTTTATATAAAAAAAGTTATGTCTGGAAGTGTTTAATTTGGACTGGAACTTCTCTGGGGTATGTTAGTGCTTGTGTTCACTGTGTGACAACTTACCTGCCGTTATTTTCTGTCAGACTGAAATTTATGTAAAGCAGTTTCCAACAGGATTTTAGTGTGGTGCTTATGCATTATGTTGTTTAGGGGACTGTGTAAATGTTCACAAGCAGCACACTTAAACGCAGTTTGACAACTTACTTTCAGACTGAATCATTTAATTGAAGCTTACTGTGTCTGAAGCATCCTCAGTCACAGCATGGATACTTAACCACCATTCTGCTGGTCCACCTCCTGCTATTTATAGAAAGAAGAAAGGAACCGGAACTCTGCTAAAGTCCACAAGGCTGTATTTTTATTTCTGAAGTATTCCAAAAGTCACAGATAAAATCACACAAGCGCTTTCGCTCAGGCAATCCTGAGCTTTATCAAGTGAAAACAAATTGCGGTGTGCAGTAACCTCCATTAAATAGCCTGGCAATTATACAATTAATTAATTAGTAAATCTAGTACTAAGGTGTAGTGCTTTAGAGTTGGGTGTTAAAAAAAAATCTAGTACTAAGGTGTGGTGCTTTAGAGTTGGGTGTTAAAAAAAAAAAAAAAAAAAAAAAAAGTTAGTCATTATATTTTTTATTTTATTTTTATTTTACATTTGTTAACCGGGCTAGTCCAACTGGATACATGTCCATTTTCAGTGGAGGCCCGAGGAGAAAAGCTCCACTAACTACTACTTAACAAGTTAAAGAAAACATATACAGAATTATGCGATAAAAAGAAACATTTGCTTAAAATATCTTTCAGAATGTATATACACAAGAGTACAATATGAGACTTAGCTGGTGAGTTAGGTTAGATAATTTACTTGGTTACAGTATTACTGCATTATACTGAGAAGTAGAATTAGATTATGATAGATCGAGATGAAACCTGAAAGAGGAGAAGGAATATTACAGAGAGGTAACTCATACAAAGTAATGTCAACTCAAAAAATGAAATGTTTGCAATAACATATGCACTTAAATAAAAATGACTAACCATAAAAAACATTTTAAAATGCCAGTTTCCTAGGTTTCAGAACATAAAAGTCTGAAGTCTGATTGGGGTTGTAGATTGTTAAAGAATATGCTTAAAGATGTGTTTAGATTGTCAGTGAATTGTTAAAAAATTTTTTCATTATTACTTTACACTGATAAAAACATGCAATAAAATATGCGTGAGATATTTTTAATGCCCATCCATATAACATTTCATATAGAATTTGATTTATTAGTCGGAATCCTATAACCGTGGATGTTCAATAATTTAATATGCTGTGTGGGGATGCTGTGGTATGAAGGGGGTCAAGTGTGAGAGTTATAACCTAGCCCTCCTAAGCTTGAGGACCGGTTTAATGCTGATCATCCCATTCAGACCTGGTGGCTTCCCTGCATTCAGTCTCAACTGCCATAATAGTTCACGGTAGCCCAAGGTGGATTCCCAGTCACCACCTCTTGCATCTGGCTCAACCTGTTCCAGAACTAGAAACTGGATTTTGGGTTCTGGGCAGGAGAGTGAGTGTTTGTAGAAGGCGTTGGTTTCCTTCTTCCTGGTCATGTCATAAAGATGCTCGTAGATACGTTTTCTTAATTCCCTCTCAGTTTTGCCCACATAGAAACTTTGACAGTTGGTGCACATCCCCAAGTATACGACCCCTCTAGAGGCACAGGTGTAAAATCCAGTGGGGTGTATCTTGTAGTTCCTAGACGGGAGGTATGGTGCTGTTTCTTTGGATATGGCATGACATTGGGCACAAACACCACATTTGAATGTGCCCAGCCTTGGTTGTTTTACCTTCATCTTTTTTCTTTGATTTCTTTCAAATAATTCCTTTAAATTAGCCCCTCTTTTACGAACAAAACTGGGTTTAGGTGGTATGTAGTCCTTTAGTTCTTCAAAGAGGGTTAAAACCGGCCAGTGATGTAAGATTGTTTCTTCCAATTCATAGGAATTTGATGAGTATGTGTGAGCAAAACTGTTAGTGTGAACAGTATCCTTGTTTTGTGTATTGTTGGTCACTGGTACAAAACCCCCCCCTAGTATTGGTTTGTAGAGGGAATGTCGTGCAAATTTTACCTCTGCTGCTAGAGTTAGAAATAGTTCCAGAGGGTAACCTCTCTCCAAGAAAAGGTTTTTCAAAAATTCCACCTCAGAATCAAAATCTTTCTCCGTACTGCATATTCTACTTGCTCTGATGAGCTGCCCCTTAATGATCCACATCTTTTGATATGGTGGGTGGGCACTTTCAAGTGTAGCAAGGAGTTAGAAAATGTTGCCTTGCGATGTAGTTTGGAATGGAAAGTTTTCTGATTGTAGTCCTTGTAAAGAGTAATGTCCAGATAATGAAGTTCGTGCTGATCCACTGTGTGTGTGAATTGTAGGAAATTCGTTGTTGAATTGATGTGTGTAAGGAATTCAGATAGGTTCCCTTCAGAGCCAGACCATAAAATACAGATGTCATCCAAATAACGTCTGTAGAACAGAATGTGATCTTTCCATGGGGGTATTAAACGAATGTATGCTCCCACATGTGCAATACTACATTTGCGTAGAAGGATGCACAAGATGCCCCCATGGCAACCCCTTGCGTTGCGGTATAATTCACCATTAAAAAGATGAAGTTGTTGGACAAAACCATCTCCATCATTTCGTAAGCAAGTTGGACATTTTGTTACTAAGGGTTGTCTTCTGGCCTAGAAATTGGGCAAACCATTCCAAACCTTTTTGATGAGGGATGCTGGAAAACAGATCTTTGATGTCCACTGTGACCATTAAGGTGTCTGGGGAGTAGCAAGAGGTGGGAATGTCCTGGAGGAAGTGCCAAGAATCCTTGCAGACGTGGGACAATAAAGACGTGTATTCTTTGGTCATGTAATCAATAAATTTTCCCAGGGGCTCAGTCACTCCACCTGCTCCTGATACAATCGGCCGGAATTGTAGTGGATTTATTCCTTTGTGGGTTTTAGGTATCCCAAAGATGACTGGTATTCTGGGCTTTTCCACATGTAAGTAGTTGTAGACCTTTTCATTGATGGCCTGTTGTAATAGAAGGTCACTAAGATAGTACTTAATCTCAGCAAAGGCTATATTGATCTCGTTTCGTGAAACCGTCTCGTATTGTTCATCATTCTGCAACATAGTGTGCATGTGGGCTTCGTAGTCCTCTGAGAACATAAGGACACTTCCCCCTCCTTTATCAGGTTTCATGACCCTGATTTTTTCTTCATGCAAGTGTTCAATAAAATTCATTTCTTGTTCAGAAAAGTTTGGATGAAGTAGAATTTCTTGATTATTATATACTTTCCTGAAGTCATTCTCCACTAACTTTTCAAAAAGAGGATTATTGGGTGTAGTGGGGGTTAAAGAGACTTGTATGCAGCGTTGGGCCTGCTGCATTAAGTGTTTGCCCTTTAAAAATCAAATTTAAGTTTAAAGCTCTGGTAAACATTTTAAATCTATCAAAGCTTGTGTTAAATTCATGGGTTTAGTTGGGACAAAATGTAGCCCTCGGGTGAAAATATCAAAAGCATTTGTAGGAAGGTTCATGTCCGTGTAATTGTGTATGGCAAAGTTGTTTCTCCTTAAAATAGTGCAGTTACCCTCAATATTAGTAGGGTTTTGATTGTGTAAACCCAGATTTGGGGCTTGGTCAGTTATAGGATCATCCAGGGATGTTAGGGTAGTTGGTGTATGGTGGTTTGTTAGTGAACAAAATTCCAGGACCTTGGTGCCTGTCTTTGTCTCTGTCCCCAAACCCCGGTCTGGCCGGGGTTCTGTTGAAAATCCTGGTTGTTAGTACCCCTTCTGTTCTTCTCTGCTAGCCTTTCACTTCTTCTAAGGGGTTCCTCTTGTCTGTCATATGTGTCACTAGCCCTATCTGTGTTTGTGGTGTTGTTTTTGGAAGAAGTTTTATTGTAGCCATTGGGGCTAGGGTAGGCAAGGCCATCCCTGTATTCGATGAGATCGCGTTCTAATTTTCTTAGTTTTCTGTTAAGAATCTTATCACAAAAAACATCAACATTATCAAAAACCTTGTCATAGTTTGGTTTAAAAGCACTAAAATTAGTACTAGATGTTAACTCATTGTTTAAAGTGTCTAGCTCATTCATTAATGTTTGTGCTTTCAGTTCATATTCCCCTACCATTACATGCAACATTTCCAATCCAGCTTTATCAAAAATCTCACACAAGTTAAAATAATAATCAGTACCATACTGGACATTGTTTGGAAATTTAAAAAAGCGTAGCCCTTTCGGGACACGTTTTACTCTCAGACATTCATTCAAGTAGTCTATCTCTTAGCTGTGTACTCCTTAAGGAGTATAATTTGTCCTTGAACAAGTCCATGCTCTGATCAAAGTTAGAGAAATTGTTAGAATTGTTACTACCTTTAGAAAAGGTGAAGCATTGTCCAGCCCATTTTGTAAAGTTTACATCCTTGTTTCTATGTTTCAAAGCAGGATTACTAGTTCCATTGGTCCCTAGTTGTACGTTAGTTTCAGGAGCTCTGGTAGCTTCATGGCGGCAGTAAAGTTGTTTCTTTTGGATCCGGCCAGACATGTCCGTGGAGGATATAGTGGAGCTTGTACCCTCTTCCGGTCCGCAATTACCGGTAATCCAAAGTTATTTTGTAGTGCTTGCTGCTGGTTGCAAGCTAGCCCTGGTGAAGCAGCCGTAGTGGGTTTCAGCAAGTTAGTGAGCTCCTTGAGTGCAACCAGTACTTGGTTGAACTCGCTCTGCTCACCGGAAGATCGTTTGTAGTGTTTTCAGCATTTCAGGAGTTTCTCCTGGGTTAAAGGTTTCTTCTCCGTTGGCCATGGCAGACAAGATCAAGTGAAGTAATGCACAAAAAACCAAAGACAAGCAAAGAATAATCCACGACCTTGAAGAAAGGAACGGAACTCTGCTAAAGTCCATAAGGCTGTATTTTTATTTCTGAAGTATTCCAAAAGTCACAGATAAAATCACACAGCGCTTTCGCTCAGGCAATCCTGAGCTTTATCAAGTGAAAACAAATTGCAGTGTGCAGTAACCTCCATTAAATAGCCTGGCAATTATACAATTAATTAATTAGTAAATCTAGTACTAAGGTGTGGTGCTTTAGAGTTGGGTGTTAAAAAAAAAGTTAGTCATTATATCAACTCAAAAAATGAAATGTTTGCAATAACATATGCACTTAAATAAAAATGACTAACCATAAAAAACATTTTAAAATGCCAGTTTCCTAGGTTTCAGAACATAAAAGTCTGAAGTCTGATTGGGGTTGTAGATTGTTGTAGATACTTTCTTGTCACATAGTGAAACAGCTTAGAGGCTTAACAGGGGGCATCAACCAGACTTCAGATTCTGTTGTTGCAGATAAATCCCCAGTGGGGAACTCTTCCACACAGAGTATTTGTAAAAGTAAAGCAATTTATTTTACTTGGGTTTTTTTGCAGTATTGACCCTTTCAGAAACCTGGTATCTTTCTAATATCGGAAGCTGCCTGTTGCCATTTTAAGCTTAGAGTAATCTGGGGACTATTTTAATGAGAAAACGTACTACTTAATATAAACTTTCTGTATTTTATATAAAAAAAAAGTTATGTCTGGAAGTGTTTAATTTGGACTGGAACTTCTCTGGGGTATGTTAGTGCTTGTGTTCACTGTGTGACAACTTACCTGCCGTTATTTTCTGTCAGACTGAAATTTATGTAAAGCAGTTTCCAACAGGATTTTAGTGTGGTGCTTATGCATTATGTTGTTTAGGGGACTGTGTAAATGTTCACAAGCAGCACACTTAAACGCAGTTTGACAACTTACTTTCAGACTGAATCATTTAATTGAAGCTTACTGTATCTGAAGCATCCTCAGTCACAGCATGGATACTTAACCACCATTCTGCTGGTCCACCTCCTGCTGTTTATAGAAAGAAGCATCTTAACAAAGAGCCCTTGCCAACTCCATGGGCTCAGTCAGTACCTTGGTCAAGAGTGGCTGGCCAGTAGTCATTCCCCTGATCACTCACTTACCTCTCCATTTTCCCCTAATATAATCCTTTCATCCACCATGAATGTGGTCAGCCATTTTCTGTTCGGCTGTTCCAGTGTCTGAGCTGGGTATGGGAGAACCATATTTTCTAGAGCAGGGAAACACACCGGTGGATGGTTCTTGATGTACCAGAGGAAAGAACCTGTTGGTGGTGCAAAAGTACCTTCTTTCAGTTGTTCATCAATAATACCTTAAAAAAAGGTAAGCATCGTTCATTGGAAAACTCTGTGTCTGTTAGAAAATTTGATTTTCTTACTTTAACTAAGTTGTTACAGGCTGACAATTATGATGCACAAAATACTTTACCTGTAAAAGAGGTCAAGAGAAACATTCCTGAGGAACACGTCGTCAAAAGATTCTGACACAGACAGAGACAGGACTTCTTCACCTGCAGATTCACAAGCCCGGTTCACTGATTCAGAGGAAATTGGTCCTCGTAACCTCCTTTGGAGGAGTTTTCCTTTTCTCAGACTGTAGCCTTGATAGATAAGGTGTCTTTATGAAAACAGATGGATGTTCCCCTTAAATTGAGGTGATGATTTATGTTACAAGTCAATATGCCTCTTTCTACTTCCATTCTTTAATATGCGCCAGCCTTGGAGGATGTATTTAGTGCACATATTGTAACCTTGATTCTCATCCTTAAGTTTCCAAAAAAGCAGATGCTGTTTACTATCGGGAGACTAGCAAATGCACACCATGTCCATATTTTTGACCCAAAAATCCATCTCATCTCTACTAAAACTGTCCTTCGTATCACATGTCAAACAACAGAGCTAGAAAATCCTTGCTCAGCTTAAAAGCAGCTTGTAGAATGTGTCATGTTTTTACCAAAGAGGGCAGACATCCCATTGCAGCTGGGGTTTGCAGGATTCATTCACAAAGTCTTGAATACTCACTCACTCTTCTTGCCTCTTTTTTTGCACACAAACTTAATATACTCCAGAAAGTGGTCAATAGTATACTTAGGTTTGTACTCCTCAACCCTCACAAAACTGTCTCACTGTTAATGAATCTAAATATCTACCTGTGCTTACCACACCCACATTCCTGCTGAATACCCTTATGTACCAGCTCCTAAATTACTGCTGCTGCCCTCCTCTAGACAAATTGCTTTAGACAGTGTGTATGTGTGCTGTTGGGTACTAGAGGCCTGTCTTTATTGTTGCTCCTCTGCTTTACTTTCATCTTTTGACTGGAAAATATTGCAGAACTGGGGTTTTCAGCATTTTTACATTTATTATATGTGTGACTCTAATCTATGTGTGTTTAACATCGGATAACAATTTTTACTGCAGATTAAGTTATTTGATTGCACTGTGGAGATGTTACTCTCTCTGACAAGAAAATATAGATTAGATTGTGATCAGGTGTTATTTTATGTCCATTTCAACGTGGATAAAGTGTGTAGTCTAATTTTAACACTGGTGTTTAGCACATTGGTGTGCTTTGGTGTTTGGACTTTTGTGTATTGGAAATTCTTTAACTTCTGTCAGTAGTAAAAGAAGTCTGAATACATTTCATACTGTTTTTTATGATAATATCACCATTTGATAGTGTTCAGGTGTTCTTCATGTTTCACTGTTGCAGTCATCACACTTGGGTTATCATGCCAGGGGTAGCCCTCAGTCGGCCCGAATACAAGAAGCTTAGTATTTCTGCGTCAGTTGCTCTCACTTCAGGACTGATGTCAGGTTGTTAGTGGTATAAAAACAGGCAGCCGACGCCATTACATCAGTCTTTCTTGCCGAGGAGCCCGAAGCTGAAGCAGTTCGCACTAGTGCCAGTCGGCCGCTACCTGAGTTTTCGTTTCCAAAATTGAAGTTGAAGTCTTCTAAAGCTAAGTACCCCATTGGGGATACTTTTTTTCTTGCTCTATCCGATGTCAGAAAAAGTTAATATTTGTCTCGCCTGTGGAAAGCAAATACCACACCGAGATTTCCATTCTTCCTGTGTCCCCTGTTTAGGCCGAGACCACGACGTACCTCGCTGCTGGTTTTGTGCTTTATTCAATGCCCAAACTATTCGTCGTCAGGCCCTTATTGTAGCTAAATACGTTAGTTCTCGATCTCCATATTCCAAAATGGCTTCGGTAAGCCATCCGACTACCGATCTTCTGAAAAAACATAAGGATAAAGACAGAGATAGACCGCACAGGTCCAAAACTGCCGACGATGCTTCCGTTAAGCTAGTTACCAGTTCGCCGACACTCAGTGAGGTGCTTTCGCAGCCCATGATGCCCGCTACGATGGATTCGCAGGTCGGAATCGAGACCAGTTTGGAGTCCGGTATGCTGCAAGACTCTTCTATGACTACAGAACCTGCAGATGTCTCTACCATGGATGGGTCTGGAGCCACTGTGCAGGCACCGGCTTCTGAGGAAGTTCTTCGCACTACCGATATTAGACACAAACCAATGACTTCTTTTGCGTCTTCAGTTCTTTCTTAAACTACCGAGTTTCTAAGGCCAAGAGTACAAGCTACGCCTAAAAAACTGATGACCCTAACTCAACGCCTGCTTCCTTGCCACAGTCGCAGATGCTTAAAATGGCGGAAGACCTTATGCTGATTAGGGGATGCCAGCCTTTCCCCTGCTAGAAGAAAAAGAGACATGTCCCCAGCAGTTTTATCTGGCCAAGAGTCCGACTACTCTGATGTTTCTGATTATGAAGACATGCCCTTATCTGCCAATGAAGATTCAGATGCAGAGGAATCCATTCCTTCTGCCTCCCCGCCAGAGGATTTTTCTTTTGGTGAAACCCTACATACTTTGAAAGAGCATTTCCATTGGGAATGCCAGGATTATCCTCAGTCCAAAAAGAGACTCGGGGAATTTCTAGGTTTACCACAGCACAGATCCTTAGTTATCCCTCCTGTTCTGGATGTTGTGGATGATGTCTTTATGGAATCCATTCTAACTCCTGATGCTTTACACCCTGCTCCCAGGATACCTGACAGGTACTACAGAGTCCCTGACTCACCCAAATTTCTTTTCAAAATTCCTACTGCTGATCTAGAGGTCGTCTCCCAAGGACCTAAAGGAATAAAAGCAACTACAGCTAAGAATCCCACCCCCTTGGACAAGAATTAGACAGATGGGGTAAAATAATATACACCTCTGCAACTCAGTTCCACATGCTGAAATACCAGCAACATACTGTGGAACATGTTAAGCAGAAATTATCTACCTTCCCTGACTGTGCAGAAAATAAAGAATTACAGGAGCTTATGCTTTCTGCAAACCAAGTCAACAAGCATACCCTGGAATGTGGGTTTGACGGTTCCAGTTTGTAATTTTGAAATACTGAAATCTCGAATTTCAGTATTTCGAACTTGCAAAGCAGCATGCTCACATTTCTGAAACCGGCAGAAGAGCGAAATTCAAAATCCCGAAGCACGGATATTTTGAATTTCTGCTTCCGGTGGTACGGTATGTGGATGTTTGAGTTTAATTTTGGTAAGCTTGTGTGTGTAGTATGTTGGTTAGGGGTTTAGTGTGTGTAAGTGTGTGTTGTGATTGTTATGTGTGTGTTTGAGGGACTGTAAGATGGGTGTGTGTGTGAGTTTCGTTTGTGTGCGATCTCGGAGTTAGAGTATATAAGTAGGGGGGGTGGGGGCACAGTCCCCAACATGGGACTTGCAGGGGGGCTTGCCCCCCTGCTTATATGTAGTTTACATTAATTTGTTTGATTGTGGGGGGAGAGTTTTGTGTATGTTTATGTGTGTGCTGTATGTGTAGAATAATTATGGGATTTTGAATTTCGCATTTGTGTGTTTTCGAATTTGTGAGTTGTGGTTGGGTTTTCGGCATTGTGATTTTGAAATACTGAAATTCAAGATTTCAGTATTTCAGAATTACAAAGTGGACCCGGGTTTGATGCCCTAGGGCAGCAGTCACAGGTTCTGTACTTAAAAGGCATGCCTGGCTTAAGGAGCAGACCTTGCCAGACCATGTCAAATCAAAATTATTGGAAGCACCTCTGAACAAGGACAATCTGTTTGGCACCAAAGCAGAAGAGGTTTTAAAAAAGATGGAAGAAAAAGCTAAGTCTATGCAGACAGTCAAAGATTTTTTGCAAGTGTAGCCTCCAAGATTCAGTAGGCATTGCACCTCAAAACATTAGTCCTTTCCAGCCCCCAAAAGGCCACCTCAAACTAGAACTAGAGGAAACGGACCCCCCAGACTACAGTCTCAGGGTATGCAGAGATCTAAACAGTGGAGCACCTCCACTTATAAAACAAAGAGTGCTATGCCACCCCCTTGTAGAAAGAATTGACAATGACTTCTCAACTCCTCCCCTCACCTGTGCCCAATTGCTCGTGCCCTTAGGAGGAAAACTTGCCCACCATGCAAAAAACTGGACCTCCATCAACAACGATTGATGGGTCCTCAACATAGTATCGTAGGGGTACAAATTTTATTTCCACACACTGCCAACCCCAAAAGGGTTCCCAAACTTCTTCCAAACCAGTGGGCAGAGGCACACACCAAGTTCAGTCCCTGCTCTCCATAAGGGCAATTCAGCCTATTCCTACAGAACAGATAGGCCAAGGTTTTTATTCCAGACTTTTCCTGGTACCCAGAAAAGAGGGCACCTGGCACCCAATCTTAGATCTATCCATTCTAAGCACCTTCCTGGTGGTACCAAAATTCAAAATGCTCACCCTACAGCAGCTTCTCCGTATGCTGTCTAAAGATGCCTGGTTAGCCACCCTAGATCTAAAGTAGGCCTATCTGCACATCCCAATCAGGGACTCCTACAGGAAATATCTACGTTTCAGGGCAGGATCTATGCATTATCAATTTTCTGCACTTCCTTTTGGCTTATCCACTGCTCCCAGAGTTTTCACAAAATGCCTGGCTCCAGCCATTGCCTATTGCAGACAGAGAAATATTCAAATTTACCCCTACTTGGACGATTGCCTGATTCAGGCAGACAGCCAGGAAAAGCTGTTGCAGCACCTGACATTTGTAAAGAACCCTCTAACCTCCCTGGGGTACACCATCAACGAAAAGAAATCCAAACTAGTCACCAGTCAAGAAATTGTATTCCTGGGAGCAAACTTGGACACAGCATCCCAGATGGCATTCCTTACTCCAGAAAAACAAGCCCATCTGACAGGCTACTTCTTTCAAATGACCACCAGAATCCAGTTATCCTCAAGGAAAATCCTACAAGCTGTAGGGTTCGTGGCCTCCTGCATTCTACTAATTTCATATGCCAGACTGCATATGAGGAAACTTCAGTGGTATTTAAAAAGTCTTTAGCTCCAAGATTCTCAGGACCTGGAAACTATCATACCTATGATACCTTGTCTAAGGAAAGAGTTCCTTTGGTGGGCAGCAGCATGCAACCACAGCAACGGACTTCCCTTTACACAAACCCGCGCTGCCCAGACCCTAACCACAGATGCATCAGACTATCCTGGGGTGCACATCTGGACGGCAGGTGCATTCAGGGCCACTGGAGCCCAAATCATATTTATCTGCACATCGACCAAAAAGAGATGCTAGCTGTTCAACATGCTCTGACAGCTTTCAGATCCCTACTCTCTCCAAGGCCTCTACTAATCAAAACCAACAACACCACAGTGATGTGCTACATCAACAAGCAGGGGAGAACCTGCTCTTACCCACTCTGCAGGCTAGCCATGACCTTTGGAGCATGGTCTCAGCCATGCATATTCAACTGCAAGCTCAATTCCTGCCAGCCAACCAAAAATCTCTGGCAGTCAACTTAAGCAGGAATCTCCTAGACCCATATGAGTGGCAATTAAGCCACAACACCTTCAGCCTTTTGACCCAGAAATGGGGTACCCCGAAGGTGAACCTATTTGCCTCCCCCTACAGCCACCAGCTCAGCAAATTCTGCACAAGGGAACCTCACAGCAAGGCCTGGAAATTGGATGCCGTATTCTTCCAGTGGGCAAACCTCTCAATCTATGCATTTCCCCTCTACCTCTTCTTGCAAGAGTATTACTCAAGATATTTCCAAATCCAGGGCAGGCCACGCCAACACTGGTACCCAGTATTGCACAGTCTGTCACCGTTGCCTCCATGGCACCTCTCCCAGATCCCTACTCTCCTGACTCAGCAGTAGGGACAGTTCTTGCATGCGCAATTGCAGACCCTGAACCTTGCAGCCTGGCTTATTCCTTGACATCTCCTCCAGTGGCCAGCCTAAGTAAGCTGGTTCTGGATGTCATATGTGAAGCCAGACGATCCAGTACTAGAACATCCTTTGCTGACAAGTGGAAAAGGTATTGCTCCTGGATCCAGACTAAAGGAGTGGATCCAGCACAGCCCTCCTTACCTCTCATCTGGATTACCTAGCAGACCTACTCCACAGGGGGGCTATCCTTCTCTCCGTTAAGATCCATGCTTCTGCCATCTCTGCTCATTACAGCACTGAGCCACCTCTCTTCTTACACCCTCTCATCAGGCAGATGTTCTTCGTGTTTCACTGTAGCAGTCATTACATTTGGGTTATCTGCTTGCAGGTAGCCCTCAGTCGGCCTGATTAACAAAGTCTTGGGTCCTGCATCGGTTGCTGTCTCTTCTTCCGTGACATCAGGTCATCAGGGGTATAAAACATGAAGCTGAAGTCATTACATCAGTCTTTCTTGCCGTGCGGTGCCCGAAGCAGAAGAAGTTTGCAAGTGCCGATCGGCCGACTCCTGAAATTTTCATTTTCGAGTTTCAGAACTGAAGTCTTCCAACTAAAAGCTAAGTACCCCGTTGGGGAAACTTTTTCTTGCTCTAAACCGATGTCAGTAAAAGTAAATAATTGCATTTTTCATGGAAAGCAAATACGTCATAAAGATTTTCATTCGTACTGTATTCCTTGCCTAAGCCTTGACCACGACTTACCTCATTGTTGGTTTTGTGCCTTATTTAAACCACAAACTATCTGTTGTCGGTATATTTCTGCTTCTAAATTTTTTGGTGCTCGGTTCAATTATCCTAATATGTCTTCGATAAGCCATCTGACTACTGACATTCCAAAGAAATGCAAAGATAAAGACAGAGACAGGCCGCACAGTTCGCCAGTACTCAGTGAGGCGCTTTCGCAGCCCCTGATACCCCCTATTTCAGATTCACAGGCCTCTACTGAGATCCATTCGGAGTCCGGTATGCCGCGAGATGCTTTAGCTGTAGAACCTGCGGATGTCTCTGCCCTGGATGGGTCTGGAGCCGCTGTGCAGGCACCGGCTTCTGAGGGTGTATTCAGGCCTACTGACTTGCATATTAAACCGGCGCTATCTTCTTCTTCAAGGCCTAAAACTCAAACCCATGCCTAGAAAACTGACACCCAGACCGCATGGTCAGACCTCTATGCCTAAAGAACAAATTATATGAATGACTGAAGACCTTATTACTTTAATCAGGGGAAGCCAACCTTCCCTCTCTAAGAGACCTAGGACTGAGTTTGCTTATGATACTTCTGACCAGGATTCTGAAATTTCTGTTTCCTTTGATGACCAGGATTTACCCTTATCTACCTATGAGGATTCTTATTCCTTGACTTCTCCTCCAGTGGCCAGCCTAAGCAAGCTGGTACTGGATGTCATATGTGAAGCCAGACGATCCAGTACAAGAAAATCCTTTGACAAGTGGAAAAGGTATTGTTCCTGGATCCAGACTAAAGGAGTGGATCCAGCACAGCCCTCCTTACCTCTCATCCTGGATTACTTAGCAGACCTACTCCACAGGGGGCCCTATCCTTCTGTCCATTAATATCCATGCTTCTGCCATCTCTGCTCATTATAGCACTTAGCTATCTCTCTTCTTACACCCTCTCATCAGGCAGTTCCTTAAGGCCACCAAGAATAGCCCCTACCCCTGCTTGGGACCTTAACTTTGTGTTGGAAAAGCTCACACTACCCCCCTTTGAGCCGACAGTGTCAGCATAATTAAAATTCCTGTATTGGAAAACAGCCTTGCTTCTTGCCATCACCTCAGCTAGAAGAGTGTCTGAGCTGCAAGCACTTACGTTTGTGGAACCCTTCATAATTTTTCATGTTGACAGGGTCTCCCTCAGGACTAACCCAACTTTCATGCCTAAAGTGGTGTCCCGTGTGGCTCTCAAACAATCTATCCATTTGCCCACTTTTTTCCCCTAATCCTCAAAATAAGGGGGAAAGGATCCTGCACTCTTTAGATGTGCACAGACAGCTCCGATTCTACCTTGATGGGACTAAGCCCTTTAGGAAATCTGTCCCAGTTACTAGTCAGCTTTGCACCAGGGGCAAAGGCACGGCCATATTAAAACAAACCATCTCCAAATGGATAGCACACTATATCCATCTCCGTTACAAACACCATGGGAAACCACCCCCTCAGGGGGGTCAGAACACATTCCACTATGGCAACTTCAACCTCTGCAGCCTTTCTCAGAGGAGTCCTTACCAGGGGCATTCTGGAAGCTGCAGCTTGGAGTTCTGTTCATACCTTCACCAAGCGTTACCACTTTCCTGTCTTTTCCAAATCCAGGGCGGGCTTTGCAACCGCAGTCCTGCAGGGCATACTAGCCAGCCCCAACTCTTCTTGACTGCCTCCCTAGGGGTTACACATCCTCCCAGGCTGTTGCATTACCTGGTGCAGGTATGGAAGAACCAAACCCTTTAGGCACGGGAGTAGTTTGGGGTAAAATACTTCTTGCCAGAAGTAATCCTCTGTCTTCAGGCATTTTATCTAGTAGTGAAGTTGACAAAAAAAAAATAGAAGCTTTATCATATATGGCTCTAGTTTCAATTTGTCTAGATACATTTGTGATGTTTCAGAGAATGATGAGAAATCTGATAAGGAAAATGGAGATTTCCTAGCTGACACTGAGTCCAGTCACTCTTATTCTTTGGAAGGTAAACCTGAGCTCAAGTCCAAACAAATGTTCACTTTTCCTCAGATAATTCAAGATTTAGTGATGATTTTGCTTGGCAGCAGTCAGGAACTACCCCAGAGCTAGGAAGCATAGATGACCTTATAGAGAACGGGTTGCCCAATTCTGCGGCTATCCCTCCTGTCTTACTGGCCTTACAAGATGTTTATGAAACTACCTGCACAATACCAGTATCTACTCCAGCTTTCCCTAAAAGGCTCAGAGAAAATATAGGATCTCGTCATATATGTCTGGTCTGTTTTCTCATTTGACTACTGATCAGGTGCAGTCTCTCCACATGGAATATGGTTAGATATTCAGGGCAAAATTATGTCTCTTTCTAGTAATCTAACCTTTAGAATGTTAAAGTATCAAGGCTATATGTGGAAATTTATTTTACAGTGTGCATGCAGTTTGCATGATTTTGCTGTACCCTTAACTGCAGAGCAAAAATCTTACGTGAATGAAATTATTTCTAATTTGACTCTGGCCTTGAAACATGCTTTGAGAAGTGGTCTTGAATGTGTAGATATAGTCTCTAGAAATGTTGCATGTTCATCATTCATACTGCCTCACTAGCATATGGTTCTTTGCCTGCACAAACCCACCCTGGTAGATTTGCAGAGCTCAGAATTCCATCCTCATACTCCCTGTTGTAGGGGATCAGCTAAACCCCTTTTATCAGGGGAAGACTAACTCCTTTCACAGGAAGGCATTTCCCCAGACTTTCTAGTGTCAGCTGTAGGAATCACACAGTTGAATCTCCTCAGCAGCCTGCATTGCTGGATTACAGCTTTCAAACTTCGTTAACATCCCTTTGGTGAACTTCCCTTCCTCTTTATACTTTTGATTTATTTCTGTTTTGTTTTATTAAATGTGTGTGGGTGTGCGCATTTATATTCTATAGATATATGTGTGTTTGTGTTAACTTTATATTTTAATAAACTTGCTGTTTACTGCTGCTTGTTAATTCCTCTGAGAATCCTAACTTACTACTGTGTTGTTCATGTACTTAATACTGGTTTTAAGCAGTTATGGGGCTTTTATAAAGTATTTTTGTTACTTGTATTTGGAAACTGGAGTTCTGTGGTGTCAAACACCAGAAACTACCTCATGCATGTATTGCTGCAATTTAATTCAACCTGTTTCTATTTAACTGCTTCAGGTAAAGTTCTGACAGGAAAATGTTGCAGGTTTTTTTTTCACTTTTTTCCTTCATTTGTATAGTATTTACTACTGCTTTATCAATTCTATAGACATAGGTTCATAGGTAGGTACTAGGCTATCACCCAAGGGCATATGTAAGCCTAGCCAACAAGATTCCCTGGCTTACGCCACCCAAGAAAGTTATTTTTCTGTGCCACTGTCGAGCAGACACACAGAAGTGATCCCCGGGGTGCATTTCCTATTTCCCATCCACTCATCAAGATTTTTCTTGAAGAGTGCTAATGAAGAACTTTGCTTGACATAGATGGGTAGCCTGTTCCAGAGTATGGGAAGTCACTGGGACAGGAATCTATCCCTCCAGCATGTCCTGTTTATTATGGTGACAAGGTTTAGGTCCGTAGAGCTCGGAGGGACTGGGATTTCTTTAGGTGTAGCATGTCCAACAGCTCTGGGTTTGACATAGCTTTAATATGTTAGGCAGAGATCACCTCGGAGTAGGCAATATGCTATGGAGTAAAGCTGGAGTTTTTTGAGACTGTCAGTGTAGGGCATTTGTTTGAGGCCAGTAATCATCTTTGTGAGGTACTCACTTTCATTTTTATCATTAAATTTTGATTTTACTACAAATTACTTTATTTGTATTTTCTGTGGAGATTTTTTTCATTTCTGACAAGGGAATCTCTAAGTAAATGCTTATTTATTCTGTTTTAAAAGGTTTCTCTTTGATTTACTTGGTACTGTGTCTGCTGTTTACTACACTGTGCAGGTTGTAGAATAAGCCTTAGTACATTTTAAACTGTTTCTGCTATATGTTATGCAGTTTAGCACTATTTGTTGTGTGGGTACATAGTTTATATTGTCTGTTATTGCTACCATTGGTCAGCCCTTAATAGTATCAGTGTTTAATTCTGGCTGGTGTTTCCTGTCTGACTTGATGGATCCTGATCAAATCTAGTTGCACCTAAAAAGAAAAAAATCAACAAAAAACATGCCTCAGCCTATGGTTTGTGAATCTGTTGTTGCCTTAAGCCTATCCGCTGCCCACTTCCCTTTTACTCTGTAATTCTGTGGTGTGAGCCTGCAGCCTTCTGCATTATGAGGGTCAAACACATCCTCTGGGGTTGTTCCAGTACCTGGTTCAAGGACGGGAGAACCAAGCTCTTTAGAGAGTATCCACTAGATCCACTAGGAGCCTTTCTGAACTTAATGTGATGCGTCGTGTGGACCAGCTTTTGACAGCCAGGGGGATACCCTCTTTAGAGAGTATCCACTAGATCCACCAGGAGCCTTTCTGAACTTAATGTGATGTGTCGTGTGGACCAGCTTTTGACAGCCAGGGGGATACCCACTCCTTCCAGGACCCATCCTCCTGCAGGACTTGGGTTGACTTCTCCATGGACTCCATCCTATTCTCCTCCTTTGACCATACTGTTCCAAAGCCCTCTGCTCCAACATCGTTTTCAGAAACCCCCATCTCGGCACCTGTAGTGGACCTCACTGGGGCTCTGGGATTGTTCCTTTGGTCTCCGGTTCCCGCTGAACCGGTCCTTCCTCAACCCCGTGATTGGGCTGCAGGCTCCTCGGTTCATGGCATGGTTCCGAGTGTTTCTTTGGCTCTTCCCTCGGTGCCAAGAGTCTGGTCTGCACCAATCCTGCTTTTGAGGCTCCATCCTCAGGAGTGGGTTTGACGGAGCAGGGTGTGACCCCAGTTCCGAGGTTGTTCTTCCTGGTTCCAGGCTCCCATCCCTCTTTGGGCAGACCTGCTTTCCATGCTATGGAGAGGGCACTTGCTTTTGAAAGCATTCCGCTGACAGAACCCCAGACCACTCCCCCTGAGCTACAGCTGTCACAGGCCACCTCCCTGGGAAACCAGGCAGGAAAGCCACAGGGCCCTCCATTGCAGGGTGCCCCCTCCTCCGAGTCCTCCTCAGAAGTCCCACTGAGGAGCCTCCATGGAAGAGATTGTGCAAGAGGAAGCACGTAGACTTACCTGAAGAGTCTCTAACAGAGGACACGGATTTCGATGATGGTGAAGGGTCCCCACAGTCACCCCCTGATGATGTCTTCTTCAGAGACATCCTTGAAATGTTGAAGCAGAGGGGTAACTGGAAGCCCACTAATCCTTCTTCCAAGGAGTCTGTGTTTCTGCAGGCTTTCCGTACCCGGCCATCTACCTCTTGGGTGGCCCCACCCCGCAGACGAGCTAGTTTAGCTCATGCTGCAGCCCGCTTGGAAGAACCCTAATTCTGTTGAGTCGATCCCTCGGAGACCTGACAGGATACTTTCTCCACCCGAGGAAAACCCACATTGGTCCAGAGGTTTACTAGTTGATGCTATGGTGGTGGTGGTGGCCAAGAGAAAGGATCTCGCCGAAGAGAGTCGTACTGTCCACTTGCCCAACAGAGAGTCCCTGGCTGTGGACAGATTAGGGAAGCATGTCATTGCTTCAGCGACCTTTGCCATATGGCCCCTGAACTACTTGGCCATTTTACAAGGCTCCAAAGAGACTTGGTTTCCGAACTCTCTGGAACACTCACAGGACAGTTTTCTAACGACGTAAGGGATAAAGCTGCCTCGCAGCTTGCAACCCTGGAATCGATCTCCAATTCGTCCATGAGGTTGCTTTCACATGCAACCGAAGGGGCGGCTAGAGCTGCGGGTTCAGGCATAGTTAACACATCATGCCTGGATGTGCCTTTGTGACTTTGCGGACCCCTTCAAGTCTTCCTTCCTGAATGCTCCCATCGAACCATCTTCTCTTTTTGGCCCCAAGGTGAAGGAGACACTGGCCAGGTGTTAGCAGGACGGTAAGACTCTGTCTGCCGTAGGTCTACGTTTTTCCAACCTTCAACTTTATTTTTCCACGAACCAGAGGAGTGGCAAAATGTGGCACAAAAAATCTTAGGGTCCTTTCCGTGCCACGCGTGCTGATGATACCTCCAGGGGCAGAGAGGGTAACCATTCTGGAAGATGCCCCTACCGAAGCAAAGGGGGTCCACGTAATAGGGACCCAATGATTCCTTCTCTGGGCAGCCTTATCAGCGCTTCTGAAGAGATGTCCGATTGCTTTCCTCTGGATGCAGTCAGGAGTCGTTTCTCTCTGCACCAAGCTGCCTGGCATTCAATAAACACTGATCGTTGGGTGCAGAAGATCATAACCAGAAGTTGCACCATTCCCCTCATCACTTACCCAAAGCTTCCAGCAGAACTTCCCGATGTTCCACCCAAGGGGAAGAAGCAGCTGTGGAAATAAACAAGCTGTATCAAAAAAGAGTCATCCAGTTAGTCCTACCAGACCAATGCAGATCTAGATTTTACTCTATTCTTTTTGGTGCCAAAAAGACAGGAGACTGGAGACCCATTCTGGATCTCCGCAATTTGAACAAGTCTGTTGCCTAAACCAAATTCCGGATGGTCACAGTTCAGTCCATTCTCCCTTTTTTGTAAGGGAAGGGGATTGGATGTGCTCTATAGACCTTCAGGACGCATATTACCACATAAAAATGGACAAACGCTCCAGCAGTCTTCTTGGCTTCCGGCTAGGAGCCGATCATTACCAGTTTTGTGGCCTGCTATTCGGACTCTGTACAGCCCCCTGAGTGTTTACAAAGTGCATGACAGTGGTTATAGCTCACTTGAGACTGTAAGGATTCCGTATGTTTCCATATTTGGATGATTGGTTCCTTACTGCCCCCACGAAACATCATCTGGTAACAGCCCTGCAATACACCCTTTCACTGGCAAAACTTTTGGGGATAACTGTGAACTGGGAGAAATCCAATCTTGCTTCGGTTCACAAGATAGAATTCATTAGAGCAGTCTATTCGACACCCGTTCATGTCTGGTGTCACTCCCAGCTCACAGACTTCAGAGCTTGAGGCTTCATCTCTGGGTGATACTCTATCAAAACAAAGTCTCAGTGAGACAGGTTCTTCAGGTTTTAGGATCCATGGCAGCTTCCATGCTAATAGTGCCTCTTACGAAACTGCATATGCAATACTTCAATGGCTTCTTCTCTCTCGGTGGTTTCCGAATTAACACCCTCTATGTTTTCAAATTCAGATAACCAGATCTTGCAAGCAGGACCTTCTTTGGTGGATGAGGCCAGACACAGAACTTTGGAGCTGCCCCTTCCAACCCCCTCAACCCAAAGCCATTGTGACCACAGATGCTTCACTGATAGGGTGGGGGGACCATTTCTAGGGAAAGACAGTCCGAGGTGCATGGTCCACTTTGGAGGCCAACCTGCATATCTATGTTCTAGAACTGAGAGTGGTGCTGTTAGCGTTGCAAGCATTCCAACCTGTTCTTCCTTCTGGAATGATTCCAGTTCAGTTAGACAATGTCAATAGTCTGGTATGTCAACAAGCAAGGAGGAACCAAATCCTAACCCGTGTGTCGAGAGGCCATGAGAATTTGGCAGTGGGTGTGATATATTTCAACCGCTTTCTGATAGCAATGCATATCCCGGAGATTTCTAACGTGATTGCAGACAAGTTGAGCAGATGTATTCTCCTGCCTCACAAGTAGTCTCTTAATCCCAAAGTAGCAGCAGAAATTTTCAGCCATTGGGGCCAGCCTTGCTGCAACCTATTCGCCTCCCCATCAAACAATGAATGCAGCAGCTATTTTGCCGTCTTCCCCCCAAAGGGGGAGTCCGCGAGGGACGCTCTGATTCACTATTGGCCCAAGGGACTGCTATATGCCTAACCCCCCATTCCTCTCATACCCCAATTCATAAAGAAAGCTATTCAGTTGAAATGCGATGTGATCCTCATAGTCCTTTTGGCTTCAACAAGTTTGGTTCTCCTTCCTTCGGCCTCATCTGTTATGTCGACCGTGGATTCTGGATCCCCTTCCATACTTAATTTCTCACCCCCAATGTTTGAGTCATCTGAACCTGTCCAGTCTCATGCTGACAGCTTGGTTTCTCCACTTCCGTTAATCGCCAGACAGGATGACCTCACCACACCTCTTCATGACATTATTCTGGCCTCCCTTAAACCATCTACCAGAAGACTATATCTAGACAAATGGAAGATTCTCTATTTGGTCAAAGAAAAAGATGCTAGATCTGTATTCAATTCCAGTCACAGTTTTTTTACAATACCTTTCTAAGTTTTTCGAAGATGGAGCCGCAGCTTCTACCATACGAGTACATCTAGCGGCTATTTCAAACTATCATAATGGATTGGATAGTTCTTCCTTCATCTCACTTCATTTATGTAAAACATTTCTCAAAGGAGTTTTTCACATTAGGCCTCCAATTAGACAACCTATAGAGCCATGAAATCTCACGTTAGTTCTCCAGTCTTTAACCCAACCTCCATTTGAGCCCACAGCGAAGTGTGACCTCAAATTCTTGTCGTGGAAATCCCTCTTCTTGGTAGCCATCACGTCAGCCAGATGAATTTCTGAGCTTCAGGCATTATGCACCAAAAGGCCTTATCTAATCTTCCACGAAAACAGAGTATCACTCTGGACAAACCCATCTTTCCTCCCGAAAGTTGTCTCGGACTTTTCCATCAATCAGACTATTGATTTACCAGTATTTTTCCCAAGTTCTTCTAATAAAGGGGAATACTGTCTACATTCCTTGGAATGTGCACAGACGATTGAGATTTTATTTAGACAGGACCAAAGCAGTTAGTAAAACTGACCAACGTTCCATTTCCTTCTCCGGACCTAGAATGGGAAATTCTGTCTCTAAGGTAATTTTATCAAAATGGCTAAGGGACTGCATATGCTTCACTTATTCATTTGCAAAAGAACCTATGCCACAGAATATTAAAGCCCATTTTACTTAGATCTATGGCATCATCTGTAGCCTTCCATTCCAGGCCTTCTATTGGATGATATCTGTGCAGCAACCACTTGGGCTAAACCCCACAATTTAGCAATCATTACAAATTGGATGTGGTCTCCAGAGGGAGAGCTGCCTTCGACTCAGTGGTACTCAGGAACGTTCTTCCATAAGGGCCGTCCAAGGATCACAGGGTAGCTGGGGATTTTGTCCCATACGCGATGAATGGGAAGAAGATTAACAACATCAGATAAAGAAGTTATGTCTTACCATAACGTTCCATCTGTGTTGCTGATCTTTCATTCATCACTTCCCACCCTCCTTCCCCCACCAAAGGTTGCTGGGGGATACTTTGGGTCTAAGTGGTGTCTTAGGGCATTTGCGCAGAAATGGCCTCTACTTTACTTGTATAAAATGGGCTAACTCGATCTGAGGTAACAGGGAGAAGGGCATGGAGGGTAGAAATTTAGCTCGAGTTTTTTGCTGGTGGGAGCTTGGTATTAGGCCAACTTGGTTCCGATGGGTCAGAACCAAACCCATCAGTGATGAATGAAAGATTAACAACACAGATGGAACGTTATAGTAAGACGTAATTGCTTTTTTAATTGTCTTGTTAAGCAGTACTGATGGGACCTCATTTAGAGTGTTGTCTACATTTCTAAAAGCCATTTCATTTAAAGGGATATCAGGTTGAATGAGTTTTTTCAAGCAAAAAATTACCTACTAAGACTGTAAGCAGTTAGGGGACATGGCTCAAAATATTGGGTGCATACACCAGGGGAGAAAATAAAACGGTGAAGTTATTCATGGATGCAATGCATAATCAGAGGTTAAGTTGTAGACATAGCACTGCAGTGAAAAGAGAGGAAGTAATTTGGTTCCGTAAGTGGCACCTGAAAGGTAGTTTTAAGACCAAAATCAGAAAATAACTCTTAAAGGGATTATTGGTCCTTAAAATGCTTTTGTGGAGTTTAGATTTGCATAGGGGCTTGCATATGTTTAAAACAATTGGTGACAAAAGAAGCGGGAAAAGGGAGGAGTGACTGCATAGGAATAATCCTTATCATTTGGGCAGATCTGTTGAAGTCATCATGGTTTTCCAACTTCATTGTTATCTTTTTATGCTTATGTTGCTTCTTCGTCTTCATTTTGTTGACCTTTTGGCTAAATTAATAGATGTTCTTCATGTTTCACTGTTGCAGTCATCACATTTGGGTTATCTGCTTGCAGGTAGCCCTCAGTCGGCCTGATTATCAAAGTCTTAGGTCCTGTGTCGGTTGCTGTCTCATCTTCCATGACGTCAGATAGTTAGGGGTATAAAGCATGCAGCCGACACCACATCAGTCTTTCTTGCCGTGTGGTGCCCGAAGCAGAAGCATTTCGCAAGTGCAGGTCGGCCGACTCCTGAAATTTTCGTTTTCGAGTTTCAGATCCGAAGTCTTCAACTAAGCTAAGTACCCAGTTGGGGAACCTTTTTCTTGCTCTAAATCGATGTCAGTAAAAGCAATTGTATTTCTTGTGGAAAGCAAATACATTTACACTGCATTCCTTGCCTAGGCCCAGACCATGACGTACCTCGCTGTCGGTTTTGTGCCTTATTCAAACCTCATACTATTAGTCATCGGTTCATTTTCGCATCTAAATATTTTGGTACTCGGTTCAATTATCCAGAAATGGCTTCTGTAAGCCACCTGACTACCGACATTCCGAAAAAATGCAAAGATAAAGACAGACCGCATAGGTCCAAAGCTGCCGACGACGCTTCTCCTAAGCTAGTCGCCAGTTCACTGGTACTCAGTGAGGTGCTTTCCCAGACCCTGATACCCGCTACTTCATATTCGCAGGCCTCTACTGAGACCCATTCGGAGTCCGGTATGCCACGAGATGCTTCTTTGACTGTGGAACCTGCTGATGTCTCTACCTTGGATGGGTCCGGAGCCGCTGTGCAGGCACCGGCTTCTGAGGGTGTATTCAGGCCTACTGATTTGCATATTAAACCAACACCATCTTCTTCTTCAAGGCCTAAAACTTGATCCATGCCCAGAAATCCGACACTCAGGCCACATGGTCAGGCCCCTATGCCTAAAAAATAAATTATAAGAATGGCTGAAGACTTTATTACTCTAAATCAGGGGAAGCCATCCTTCTCCCTCTAAGAGACCTAGAACTGATTTTTCTTCTTATTCTTCTGATCAAGATTCTGAAATTTCTGTTTTTTCTGATGACCAGGATTTGCCCTTCTCTACCTATGAGGATTCTGATGCAAAAGAATCCATTCCCTCTGCTTCCCCTCCAGAGGATTTATCTTTTGGTGAAACCTTGCATACTATTAGGGAGCATTTCCGCTGGGAAAGCCGCGATTATTCTTACTCCAAAAATAGGCTTAGGGAATTCTTACTCCTGCCTCAACACAGGCCTTTAGCTATCCCTCCTGTACTGGACATTGTGGATGATGCCTTCTCGGAATCTAGCCTGGCCCCTGACACCTTACCTCCTGCTCCCAGAAAACCTGATGGGTATTACAAGGTACCTGACTCTCACAAGTTCCTCTTTAAAAATCCTACTGCAGATCCTGAGACCATTTCACAGAGCCTCAATGGCATTAAGGCCACTACTGCCAAAAATCCTACCCCCTCTGATAGAGATTCCAGGGAGTTGGATAGATGGGGTAAGAAGATATACACTTCTACAGTGTTAGCCATTAGGGCCTTAAACTGCCAGTTTCATATGTTGAAGTATCAGCAGCATATTATTGGATTGCTTAAATAGAAAATTATGTTGATTCCTGACTGTGCTGAAAATAAAGCATTACAGGATTTAATGCATTCTGCTGAACAAGTGGGAAAACATACTTTGCAATGTGGTTTTGATTCATTATAGACATCTTGCAGGGCTGCTGTCTCTGGGTCTGTACTTAGAAGGCATGCTTGGCTTAAGGAGCAATCTTTGCCAGATCATGTTAAAGCTAAATTACTGGATGCTCCCTTAAACCAGGACTGCTTGTTTGGCAACAAAGCAGAAGTAGTACTTAAAAAGATGGAGGAAAAAGCTAAATCTATGCAAACTGCTAAAGATTTCCTGCAAGTACAGCCTCCCAAATTTATTAGGCATTGACCCTCTAAGAATTGGTCCTTTCCTGCCTCTTCCAGGCCTTCTCAGTCCATACCCAAAACCAGTAGAACACCCAGGCTCCAGCCTCAGGGTGCTCACAGGACTAAGCAGTGGGGGGCTCCCACTTCCAAAGCAGGGAGTAGTAAGACTCCCCCTATGGTAAATTGTCTCAATGACTTAACTTTAAACCTTCCAAGCCCTGCTCAGCTGACTGTTCCTTTAGGGGGAAAGATTGCCCTGCATGCAAAAAATTGGGAACTCATTACCCAGGACAATTGGGTTCTAAATATAGTTTCCCAAGGATACAGATTCCACTTCCACTCCTTACCAACCCGAAACGGTTGGCCAGACCTACCCCCAAATTAGTGGGCAGAAGCTGAAAAGCAGGTTCTCTCTCTTTTAAGAATCAGGGCTATTCAACTTGTCCCACAAAAAGAATGGGGGCAAGGTTTTTACTCAAAACTTTTCCTGGTACCCAGGAAAGACCATTCCTGGCATCCTATCCTGGACCTGTCTATTCTGAACACATTTTTGGTAGTCCCAAAGTTCAAGATGCTAACTCTTCATCAGCTGCTTCCCATGCTAGGCAAAAATGCCTGGTTGGCAGCACTGGCTTTAAAGGAAGCCTACCTGCACATCCCAATAAGGGAATCTTGCAGAAGATACCTATGCTTCAGAGCAGGCTACATGCACTGCCCTTTGGCTTATCTACTGCGCCCAGGGTATTCACAAAGTGCCTAGCTCCAATCGTTGCATTTTGCAGGCAAAGAAATATTCAAATATACCCATACCTGGACGATTGTCTAATTCAGGCGGAAAGCCAGTACATACTATTAAATCATCTGGCATTTGTAAAGAAATTGCTAACTTCTCTGAGGTACACCATAAATGAAAAGAAATCAAATCTTGTACCCTGCCAACAAATTGTATTCCTGGGAGCAAGCTTGAATACAACTTCCCAGATGGCCTACCTCACGCCAGAGAAACAAGTTCATTTGACAGACTACTTCAATCTACTGGCCACAAAGACCCAGCTATCTGCAAGGAAAATACTGCAAGCACTGGGGTTCATGGCCTCTTGCATTCTACTAATTGCATATGCAAGAATGCATATGAGGAAACTACAATGGTATCTAAAAGCCTAAGGTGTCAACATTATCACGATTTAGAATCAATGATTCCTATCATACTTTGTCTAAAGATGGAGGCCCTGTGGTGGGCAGAGGCCTGCCTCCAAAATAAGGGACTGCCATTCACTCTACCCCCTGCCGCCCAAACCCTAACAACAGATGCATCAGACTATGCATGGGAGGCTCACTTGGCAGGGCAATGCATTCAGGGCAAATGGAACCCAAGTCAAATGCACCTGCATGTCAATCAAAAAGAAATGTTAGCTGTACAGAATGCTCTGACAGCCTTCAAGGACCACATTCTTCCAGGACAAGTATTGATAAAGACGGACAACACCACTGTTATGTGGTACATAAACAAGCAGGGGGGAACCCACTCATATCCTCTCTGCAGACTAGCCATGGCTCTGTGGTACACAGCCTTGAGCTACCAAGTGCACCTACAGGCTCAATTCCTGCCAGGAAAGCTAAATACACTGGCAGACAACCTAAGCAGAACTCTCTTGGACCCACACGAGTGGAAACTGGAACCAAAGATATTCAACATGTTGAGAAACAAATGGAGGAGCCCAGAGATAGACCTGTTTGCCTACCCACAGAACTACCAATTGGACAAATTCTGCATAAAGACTCCTCACAAACAAGCTTGGAAATTGGATGCCTGTCCTTCACCTGGAAAAACCTATCAGTTTATGCCTTTCCCCCTCTGCCTCTCCTCTCTAAAGTGCTACTAAAGATCAAACAGGACAAACCAATGGCAATTCTGATTGCACTGGACTGGCCACGCCAACACTGGTACCCCCTCTTGCTCAGTGTGTCACTGCTGGCACCATGGCACCTGCTTCATACCCCTGCCCTGCTGTCCCAGCAGGAGGGCCAGATTCTGCACCCACAGCTTCAAACCCTGAACCTTGCAGCCTGGCTAATTACCTGACCTCTCCGTTACCATCCCTCAGTAAGCAAGTGATGGATGTCATTCTGGAGGCAAGGAGGTCTAGTACTAGAAAATCCTATGCTGAAAAATGGAAGAGATTATGTTCATTGAGCCAAACTCAGGGGATGGGCACAGCAGTACCCAATTTACCCCATATTCTTCAATACTTAGCAGAGATGCTTCACACAGGCCTATCCTTTTCTTCCATCAAAATTCATGCCTCAGCCATTTCAGTACATTACAACACAGAACCACCCCTCTTCTCTCATCCACTGCTGAAGCAGTTCCTCAGAGGGGCCAAAAACTTAAGACCACCCAGGAGAGCCCCTGATCCAGCCTGGAACCTTAACTTTCTATTGGAAAAGCTCACTCTTCCTTCCTTTGAGCCAGCTGCAAATGTAGAGTTGAAATTCCTTTCTTGGAAAACAGCCTTCCTTCTAGCCATCCCTTCAGCAAGAAAGGTGTCTGAATTAAAGGCCCCTCATGGCAGTGGAGCCCTTTCATCATCTTTCATGTGGACAGGGTGTCCCTCAGGACCAATCCCTCCTTTATGTCCAAGGTGGTATCCAGTGTGGCCCTTAATCAGTCCATTCATTTTCCAACCTTCTTTTCTAATCCACAGAACAAAGGAGAACGAATACTGCACTCCTTGGATGTGCACAGACAACTTAGATTTTACTTGGACAGTATTAAGCCTCTCAGGAAATCTGAACAGCTGCTGGTGGCATTTGCTGCAGGGGCAGAGGGGAAGGCCATTTCAAAGCAAACCATTTCTAAGTGGATATGCCATTGCATTCATTTCTGCTATAAGCACCATGGGAAACCAACCCCACAGGGGATAAGACCGCATTCAACCAGGGCTGCATCTACCTCTACAGCCTTTCTCAGAGGTGTCCCTACCAGGGACATCCCAGAAGTTGCTACCTGGAGTTCTGTACATACCTTCATCAAGCATTACCACTTGCCAATTTTTTCTAAATCCAGAGCTGGCTTTGCCACTGTAGTCGTGCAGGGCCATTTAGCTGGTCCAAATGCTATCTAATTGCCTCTTCCATCCTTAGCTTTGGGAATCTACCCAAATGTGATGACTGCAACAGTGAAACACGAAAACATAGTACAGTTGTGTACACTTACCATAAATGTAGATGTTCGAGTGTATTCACTGTTGCAGTCCTGGTTACCCTCCCTCCAGCCCCTTGATTTCTATTGACTATACCTCTATTCTTGTTTACTATGCTTAAAGCTTTTTGGTGTATTTGCTTTTTTGTTGGAGGTTTAACCTTGTATATAATTGCTTCCCATTATGGGGGCACTTGACATCTGGGGCAAGAAAAGCTGATGTAATGGCGTCGGCTGCATGCTTTATACCCCTGACTACCTGACGTCATGGAAGATGAGACAGCAACTGATGCAGGACCCACGACTTTGATAATCAGGCCGACTGAGGGCTACCTGCAAGCAGATGACCCAAATGTGATGACTGCAACAGTGAATACACGCGAACATCTATATTTATGGTAAGTGTACACAACTGTACTTTTTGTATCCTATCTGTGCTATGACATAAGAGGTGAACTGTGTTGATGAAATCTCATTTTTGTGATGCTATTTTAAATTTTAAAATGTATTAAGATTGTAAATTTACAAAAAATAAGATCAAGTATATTTATTTTGCTTCTGTCATGTATATAAGTTTTTTTTCAGACTTCCATCTAATGTTTGGCCTTCTAATGACAGATCTCATTTCTGTAGACTTCAGTGAAGATTTAATGTTGGAGGGAGAATTCATGTTGTATTCCCGTATCATTGCTATAGATACCTATGTGATAAAGTTGTTTGACCGCAGTGTTGACCTGGCACAGTTTAACGAGAATACGCCATTGTACCCAATATGCCGAGCTTGGATGAGGAACAATCCTACTGTGCGTGAGGAACCACGATCTCCAAGTCCACTACAGCCCAGTGCTCCTGAGGATGAGGAGGTAAGATTCTTCATTTATAGAATAACCCTAACAGTCAAAAATGCAGTGTAATTTTTGTGCGCAACTCCATTTTGTATTTAAAAAAATGATAGGTTCTGATGTAGCGCCATATGATAAACAAAAGTAAGTATTTTTAGTACCCAACACACTTTTTTTAGATTAATAGATAAGTACTAGGCTAGCTGCCCTTGATGGCCATTTTAAGCCTAGCCAGTTTCCCTTTCAAGGGTGAGAATCAAACCCCATACCTTGTGTCTCTGAGGTAAGCACCTTAACCATTATACCAACCCCCCCCCAACCCTCATGTTTGAACTACAGTATTTAAGTATATTGGTAAATATTGGACCGGCTTTGGTGATAGGAAACTAGAGGCTGACACTAGAGTCCACAAGGTCCCTTTCATATGTATCCCTAAATCTTATTTTAAGGAATATTTGTAAGCTTTGACATGGGTGGTCAAGCATTTACAGCCTGCTTGTATCCACCAGAGATTTAGTAGCCAGAACAGGGCTGAATTACAAGTTTCCCCATCCACTGGTCCAAGTTATGCTTAAATAGGGTTAGGGACAAACTCTGCTTCTCCTGGATGAGAAGCCTGATGTTCATCGTGCATACAACTGCAGTCATAACAGATGGGTTATCCTGCCGTCAGGTGGGTCCTCGGTCGGCCGAATTCCAAAGTCTAGGTCCGGCGTCGGTTGTCGTCGCTTCTTCCCTGATGTCAGTGCGGCAGGGGTATAAAAGAGCCAGCCGACGCCATCTTCTTCAGTCTTTCTTGCCACGCGGTGCCCGAAGCAGAAGCATTTCACAAGTGCCGGTCGGCCAGCTCCTGAGATTTACGAAAATATTTCAGCCGAAGTCTTCTTGAAAGCTAAGTACCCCGTTGGGGAAACTTTTCTTGCCTCAGACCGATGTCAGACAAAGTTAATAATTGCATTTCCTGTGGGAAGCAAATACCACATAAGGATTTCCACTCTTTCTGTATTCCTTGCTTAGGCCCAGACCACGACGTCTCGGCCTGCCGTTTTTGTGCTAGATTCAACAAACGCACTATTAAGCGTCGGGCGGAGTTCGCCCATCACTATTTTGGTAAAAAATTTAATTATATTATGTCGTCGGATACTCCAACTCCAGTTTTGAGTAAAAGACGCAAAGATAAGGACCGACATACGAGGTCCGCGACTTCTACTGACACCACGCTAAGGCAGACTACCGGTTCTCAGCGAGGCGCCTACGCAGCCCCTGAGTACCGATGACACTTCATTACCGGTGTCTTCTGTGCCCGAGGTCGCAGGCTCCTCGGCCCCCATTCCGACTACAGATAGACGCCACTCTTGGCGGGGAAACTGAGTTTAGACAGGCCTGCCGTTTCTCAAGGTGTCTTCAAGCCTTCCTCCTTCTCTATTAAGGCTTTCACAAAATCTAAAGCAGCCATGAAAACTAAAAAACAAGGACCTCAGACCCCCTCTCAAGGCCCCATGCCTAAAAAACAGATGCTCAAAATGGCTGAGGATTTGATTACTCTTATCAGGGGTTCTCAACCCACCTCGGAAAAAAGGCCCAGATTAGAGGAACACTACCCTTCCTCAGATCAAGCCTCTATTACCTCTGAACATTCTGAGGACCAGGAATATACATATTCTCCTTTTGAAGACTCTGATGCAGAGGAGTCTATTCCCTCAGTCTCCCCCCCCCCCTGAGGACTATTCTTTTGGGGAAACCCTACATACTTTGAGGGAACACTTTCACTGGGAAGGCCAAGATTACTCCGATTCCAAGAAAAGGCTCAGGGATTTTCTCTTGCTCCCCCAGCATATGCCTCTGGCTATCCCTCCTCCTGTCTTAGATATATTAGATGATGTATACACAGAAGCCAGCTTCAACCCAGATTCTTTACCTCCAGCTCCTGTTAAACCAGACAGGTATTACCGGGTTCCTGATTCACACCAGTTCCTATACAAAAGCCATACTGCTGACCCAGAAACTATTTCACAGGGTCCCAAGGGAATTAAGGTCTCTACTGCTAAAAACCCATTACCTTCAGAGAGAGATTCCAGAGCTTTAGAAAGGTGGGGGAAAAAGGTGTATACCTCGGCCACTTTAACCATGAGGGCATTAAACTGTCAGTTCCATATGTTAAAGTATCAACAGTTTTTGTTATCTCAGTTGAAAAGCAAAATGACACAACCAGAACAACCAGATTTAAAAGAGTTGCAGGATTTGTTGCATAGTGCAGAGCAAGTGGGTAAACATAATGAACGACCAGCCAGTAGAAACACAGGTTTATTCAAACTTAGACGTCTCGGCTTTAACAAAAGCCTTCAATGAGTAAAAACTTGCATTGAGTATACTTGCCTCTTATAGTATAATCAATGAACCAATAAAACAATTAATTAATCAAACATTTCCAATTAAGTTCTTCATTTAGTCCAAATGGATGTAATGTATTAAATTTAAGAATATATACAGATTCTTTAAATAAAAGTTTGTTCTTTAACAAGCAAGAATCAAACATTGAAACTTTCACATGTTCTAAAATAGTACCCTGTAAGTTTTTGTTATTTCCATGATGAAAACGCTCAAAATGAACTGCTACAGAGCTTTCTTGTTTTTTATTACTTATATCCCTAGCATGTTCCAACAAACGAACCTTAAATGCCCTTTTGGTCTCTCCTATATAGTACATATTACAGGAGCATCTCAAAGCATAAATAACTCCTGATGTATTACATGTATAACTACAAAAAAACAAAAAAGGAATACCATTAATATGTTCAAACTTTGGAACTATAAATGTACAGGCTTTACATTTATTACAGCCTATGGTCCTTAAATTAAGCAAATTAAAGTTCATTTTAATTGATGGCAAGCT
The DNA here is from genome assembly GCF_019279795.1 of Protopterus annectens. Classification (NCBI taxonomy): domain Eukaryota; kingdom Metazoa; phylum Chordata; order Ceratodontiformes; family Protopteridae; genus Protopterus; species Protopterus annectens. Next base: position 915,027,440 of record NC_056741.1, on the reverse strand, counting down.
AAACTTGCCCCTAACAATAAAATTATGAATGTTTCTACCTCTTCTATATGAAAAACATAACCTCCCATTCAACCAAGATTTAATATTTTTCAAGGAACACAAGTACTTCCATAAATATTTAACTTCTTCAAGAATTTTATAATGAAAACATCCAAATGTTGTAACAAAATATATAGATTCTAATTATTCATTATAATTTACTTGATGTGAAGTTTTAAAATCTATTGTTATCCAAGTCTTACTTGGATATACACCATACCAAAGCTTTTCCCAATTACTTTGTAACAAATTCATATTATACCCTCTATTTCTAAACATATCAACTGTAGTTTGTATATTTTTACGTAAATCCTGAATATTGTTACATAACCTAGATACTCTGAGCATTTCACCATATGGTAATGCTTCCAAAGTATGTCCTGGATGGCAACTATCACTATGAACAAAATATGTTCCTGATTCAAATTTTCTGTGTACTCTAGTATAAAAAATATTACTTTCAGAAATACTTAATTCCACATCTAAAAAAGGAACAGTCCTTCCTAACAAAAATCCATCAAATTTAAACTGAAACCTATTTAAATCCAATGATTGTACAAATGTATCAACTAAATTATAACCACCATTTACAACAAAAATTAAATCCTCTATAAAACGATAATATTTAACAACATATTGTTGAAAAAATAAACTGCTATATATGTATTCCAATTCAAATAATCCCATACTTAAATTAGCATACATGGAGGCAAAGGAAGCCCCCTTGCTTTTGTCTGTATAAAACATTATTGAATTCAAAAAAAATTATTATTAAGACAAAAATTAATCAGATCAATAATATATTCAGTAACCGGAGTATCACCTAGAAAAAAACGTACTGCTTCTAAACCGAGTGAATGATTGATGCTCGTATATAAACTTTTAACATCAGTTGTAAAAAAATATGTGTTACTATTCCAATCAATGTCATCAATTTTGTTTAAAAAATCAAACACATCTTTAACATAAGATGGAAGCTTAACCACTGAAGAATACAAATAGTCATGCAAAAAAACACCAATAGAATGTGTGAAATATTCACATCCAGATACAATCGGCCTCCCCGGTGGTTTCTGAATACATTTATGAATTTTAGGAAGGCAGTAGAAATGGGCCATTCTGCAATTTATTGTATTAAACTTGTTTTTAACATCAGAATCTGAAAAGTACCCAAGTCTATCGCCTCGTAAAATCAATTAATTGTATTTATCTAAAGCCGATGTATATAAAAACATATCTACAGTCTCATAAGTGTCCTTATCGTTCAAATGTTCCATACACATCATTAAATATTGTGAAAAATGCATGACCACTAATTTATTCCCCTTATCTGAAGGTTTAAATATAATATCATTCATCTTACTTAAAGCAATAAGAGCTTTCCATTCCATTTTTGTTAAATTATATACAATGGAGTTTTTTAAACCCTGAAATTCATGAAATTTCTCTTCCAATGCAAAATTCAACATATTAGTGAAATGTACAATATCATCATTCAAATACGGTGGCATAAAAGTGCTCTTCACAAGTACCCTATTAGTATCTAACTGAGAATAAGCATTACAAAAAGAATCAGAGTTACAAGTGACAAAACTGCCATCCGATGCACTTGAATTAATAGAATCTTGATTAGCAACTTCATTACGCATATCCGTATTGTTAAAAAAATACTTTAAATGTAGCTTCCTAACAAACTTATATACATCACATTTGATTTCATGTATACGGGGAAGAACCGTTGGAATAAACTTCAACCCTCGGTTCAAAACAGAATATTCACTATCCGTAAAAACATGTCCAGAAAGATTCACAACATAATTACTGTCAATATGAGGTATAGTTTGATTGTTTACCTCGTTTCGATCCCCTGTTTGGAAAAAAGTCCCTATGATACTGTCCTTGCACCTCTCTCGACCGTTTAATACCTTGTTGTCCCTCCCGATGAACAAATGATTAATTTCGAAAAGTTTGAACATGGCGTTCCGGCTGTTGTGCTGGAGGTAGATCTGGAAAGTCATTATTCAAATCTTCTTCACCTGATGTAAAGGCACCATCTGATACAGAAAAGGAAGAATCAAAAGCCCGGGAAGAATCTGGCCGCAGCCACCCAGCGTTTATGAAATTGTGCATCAGTTGAATTTTTTAAATCAAAGGGCAAAGTAGGATCTTTGTATACCCTTAATCCCCACTTTAACTTTCCAGATCTACCTCCAGCACAACAGCCGGAATGCCATGTTCAAACTTTTCGAAATTAATCATTTGTTCATCGGGAGGGACAACAAGGTATTAAACTGTCGAGAGAGGTGCAAGGACAGTATCATAGGGACTTTTTTCCAAACAGGGGATCGGAAAGAGGTAAATAATCCAACTATACCTCATATTGACAGTAATTATGTTGTGAATCTTTCTGGGAATGTTTTTACGGATAGTGAATATTCTGTTTTGAACCGAGGGTTGAAGTTTATTCCAACGGTTCTTCCCCGTATACATGAAATCAAATGTGATGTATATAAGTTTGTTAGGAAGCTACATTTAAAGTATTTTTTTAACAATACGGATATACGTAATGAAGTTGCTAATCAAAATTCTATTAATTCAAGTGTATCGGATGGCAGTTTTGTCACTTGTAACTCTGATTCTTTTTGTAATGCTTATTGTCAGTTAGATACTAATAGGGTACTTGTGAAGAGCACTTTTATGCCACCGTATTTGAATGATGATATTGTACATTTCACTAATATGTTGAATTTTGCATTGGAAGAGAAATTTCATGAATTTCAGGGTTTAAAAAACTCCATTGTATATAATTTAACAAAAATGGAATGGAAAGCTCTTATTGCTTTAAGTAAGATGAATTATATTATATTTAAACCTTCAGATAAGGGGAATAAATTAGTGGTCATGCATTTTTCACAATATTTAATGATGTGTATGGAACATTTGAACGATAAGGACACTTATGAGACTGTAGATATGTTTTTATATACATCGGCTTTAGATAAATACAATGAATTGATTTTTACGAGGCAATAGACTTGGGTACTTTTCAGATTCTGATGTTAAAAACAAGTTTAATACAATAAATTGCAGAATGGCCCATTTCTACTGCCTTCCTAAAATTCATAAATGTATTCAGAAACCACCGGGGAGGCCGATTGTATCTGGATGTGAGTATTTCACACATTTTATTGGTGTTTTTTTGCATGACTATTTGTTTTCTTCAGTGGTTAGGCTTCCATCTTATGTTAAAGATGTGTTTGATTTTTTAAACAAAATTGATGACATTGATTGGAATAGTAACACATATTTTTTTACAATTGATGTTAAAAGTTTATATACGAGCATCAATCATTCACTCGGATTAGAAGCAGTACGTTTTTTTCTAGGTGATACTCCGGTTACTAAATATATTATTGATTTGATTAATTTTTGTCTTAATAATAATTTTTTTGAATTCAATAATGTTTTATACAGACAAAAGCAAGGGGGCTTCCTTTGCCCCCATGTATGCTAATTTAAGTATGGGATTATTTGAATTGGAATACATATATAGCAGTTTATTTTTTCAACAATATGTTGTTAAATATTATCGTTTTATAGATGATTTAATTTTTGTTGTAAATGGTGGTTATAATTTAGTTGATACATTTGTACAATCATTGGATTTAAATAGGTTTCAGTTTAAATTTGATGGATTTTTGTTAGGAAGGACTGTTCCTTTTTTAGATGTGGAATTAAGTATTTCTGAAAGTAATATTTTTTATACTAGAGTACATAGAAAATTTGAATCAGGAACATATTTTGTTCATAGTGATAGTTGCCATCCAGGACATACTTTGGAAGCATTACCATATGGTGAAATGCTCAGAGTATCTAGGTTATGTAACAATATTCAGGATTTACGTAAAAATATTCAAACTACAGTTGATATGTTTAGAAATAGGGGGTATAATATGAATTTGTTACAAAGTAGTTGGGAAAAGCTTTGGTATGGTGTATATCTAAGTAAGACTCGGACAGCAATAGATTTTAAAACTTCACATCAAGTAAATTATAATGAATATTTAGAATCTATATATTTTGTTACAACATTTGGATGTTTTAGTTATAAAATTCTTGAAGTTAAATATTTATGGAAGTACTTGTGTTACTTGAAAAATATTAAGTCTTGGTTGAATGGGAGGTTATGTTTTTCATATAGAAGAGGTAGAAACATTCATAACTTTATTGTTAGGGGCAAGTTTAGCTTGCCATCAATTAAAATGAACTTTAATTTGCTTAATTTAGGGACCATAGGCTGTAATAAATGTAAAGCCTGTACATTTATAGTTCCAGAGTTTGAACATATTAATGGTATTCCTTTTTTGGTTTCTTGTAGTTATACATGTAATACATCAGGAATTATTTATGCTTTGAGATGCTCCTGTAATATGTACTATATAGGAGAGACCAAAAGGGCATTTAAGGTTCGTTTGTTGGAACATGCTAGGGATATAAGTAATAAAATACAAGAAAGCTCTGTAGCAGTTAATTTTGAGCGTTTTCATCATGGAAATAACAAAGACTTACAGGGTACTATTTTAGAACATGTGAAAGTTTCAATGTTTGATTCTTGCTTGTTAAAGAACAAACTTTTATTTAAAGAATCTGTATATATTCTTAAATTTAATACATTACATCCATTTGGACTAAATGAAGAACTTAATTGGAAATGTTTGATTAATTAATTGTTTTATTGGTTCATTGATTATACTGTAAGAGGCAAGTATACTCAATGCAAGTTTTTACTCATTGAAGGCTTTTGTTAAAGCCGAGACGTCAAGTTTGAATAAACCTGTGTTTCTACTGGCTGGTCGTTCATTATATTTCTTGGTTTTCGTGGTTTGTTACAAATGGGTAAACATACCTTGCAGTGTGGTTTTGATGCTTTAGAGGCCTCGTGTAGAGCTGCTGTTACAGGGTCTGTCATACGTAGACATGCTTGGCTCAAAGAGCAAACCTTACCAGATCATGTCAAAGCCAAATTACTAGATGCACCTCTTCAAAAAGATGTATTGTTTGGTGTTAAAGCTGAGGAGGTACTAAAGAAAATGGAGGAAAAGGCGAGATGAATGCAAACGGTGAAAGATTTCCTGCAGGTACAACCTCCACGTTTCAGCAGAAACTGGCCTTCAAAAAATTGGTCCTTTCCAGCCACGGACAGACCTCAGAGGCAGATACAGGCGCCCGAGGGGTAGAGGGCAATCACAAGGATCATTCAGGGCCAGACAATGGCAAGCACCAACCCCAAGAGGTGGAGAAGATAGATCACAGTCATTCAGAAAGCAGACACAATGACTTTCCCCTTTACCTGCCAAGCAAAGCTTTAATGGCAGCACCTTTAGGCGGAAAACTGGCATTATTCTCAAAAAATTGACATATTGTCTCAAAAGACAAATGGATTCTGGACATTATAGACAGAGGCTACAAATTCCACTTTCACACCCTTCCAAAAATGAGAGGCATGCCAAACCTGCCACAAAATCAAAGGGCAGAGGCACAAAAACAAATTTCAGCTCTCATGGACATGAAAGCTATTCAAGAGGTACCTGCAAAAGAATAAGGGTCAAGGATTTTATTCCAGACTATTCCTGGTACCAAGGAAAGACAAAGATTTGAGACCTATTTTAGACCTGTCCATCCTAAACACATATTTACAGGTACAAAAATTCAAGATGCTCACATTACAGCAGCTTCTTCCCATGCTGGGCAAGGAGTCTTGGCTGGTAACATTGGACCTCAAGGAGGCATACCTCCATGTCCCTATCAGACAAGATTGCAGAAGATACCTCAGATTTCTTGCAGGTTCAACCCATTATCAATTCTCTGCATTGCCCTTTGGCTTATCTACTGCGCCCAGAGTGTTTACGAAATGCCTGGCATCAGTAATTGCCTTCTGCAGACTTCAAGGAATACAAATATACCCATATCTGGACAACTGCCTGATCCAAGCGGACAGCAAGGACATACTTCTGAAACACCTGGCGTTTGTAATAAAACTGTTGAACTTTCTGGGATACACAGTCAACAAAAAGAAATCAAAACTAATACCCTCTCAAACAATAATTTTCCTGGGTGCCAGCTTGAATACAAACACCCAGATGGCCTACCTCACGCCAGGCAAACAAGGGCAACTATCTCAATACTTCAGCAAAATGGCAACCTTCACCAGGCTGACTGCAAGGAAAGTCCTGCAGGCTCTGGGATTCATGGCATCTTGTATCCTGCTGATCCCATGTGCAAAGCTGCATATGAGGAAACTTCAGTGGTACCTAAAAAACTTATGGTCTCAACACAGCCACAGTTTGGAAACTATTATACCACTCATTCCATGTCTTCAAAAGGAATTTCTGTGGTGGGCTCAAGAGCCTGCCAAAGAAACATAGGTCTCCCTTTCTGCATACATCAAGCAACTCAAATCATCACAACAGACGCCTCTGACTACACCTGGGGGGCACACATGACAGATCAGTGCATTCAGGGAAAATGGTCCCAAATAGAGAAGCACCTACACGTCAACCAAAAGGAAATGCTAGCAGTGCAAAATGCTATTATGGCCTTCAAAGACGTACTGCATCCAGGCCAGCTATTGATAAGGACAGACAACACCACAGTGATGTGGTACATAAACAAACAGGGGGGAACTCATTCATACCCCCTGTGCAGACTAGCCATGACCCTTTGGAACACAGCTCTGGAATTGCAAATCCAACTTCAGGCACAATTCCTGCCAGGGAAGGAAAACACACTGGCAGACAGCCTAAGCAGAAATATGACAGATCCACACGAATGGAAGTTGCATCCTCAAGTTTTCGCAATGATAACTCAGGCATGGGGACAGCCAGACATAGATCTCATTGCTACCCACAGAAATTTCCAGTTGAAAAAATTTTGCTCAAGGACCTATCATCCACAGGCCTGGAAAGTGGACGCACTTTCTTTCAATTGGACAACATTGACAGTCTATGCCTTTCCACCTCTCCCTCTGCTGCCCAAAGTTCTATTAAAAGTCAGAGCAGAGAGGCCGAAAATGATTCTCATTGCTCCAAACTGGCCAAGACAACACTGGTATCCACTCCTGAAGAGCCTGACGCATTCCCCACCATGGATCCTACCTCTAGTGCCTCTTCTGTTGTCCCAGCACAACTTCAAAACTCTTCACAGCCAGCTCAAAACCCTAAATCCAGCTGCATGGAGAATCCCTTGATTTCCCAACAGACCCTCCTCTCCAAGGAGATGCAGGATGTCATCTTGGAGGCCAGAAGACCTTCTACTAGAAAAGCCTACTCCGCCAAATGGAAACGGTTTTGTGCCTGGAATCAGAAAAAGGGCCAGAATCCTTGGGTAATAAATTTACCTCAAATTTTACAGTACCTAGCTGAGATGTTAAACAGTGGACTTTCCTTCTCCTCCATCAAAATCCATGCTTCAGCCATTTCTGCACAATACAACACAGATCCTCCTTTATTCTCTCATCCTCTCTTAAGACAGTTCCTTAGAGGGGCTAAGAATATAAAACCCCCAAGGAAACCACCAGTCCCTGCTTGGGACCTCAACTTCATATTGGAAAAGCTGACCCTTCCTCCATTTGAGCCAGCTGCTTCAACAGAACTACAATACTTGTCATGGAAAACAGCCTTCCTTCTGGCTATCACCTCAGCACGCACTGTTTCGGAACTACAGGCCCTCATGGCTGTGCAACCTTTCATCATTTTCCATCAGGACAGAGTTTCCTTACGAACCAACCCTACCCCCAACCCTACCTTTATGCCAAAGGGGGTAGTATCCAGTGTAGCCTTGAATCAGACTATCCACTTACCTACCTTTTACCCTAACCCACAAAACAAAGGGGAAAGACTACTGGACATTCACAGACAACTTTGTTATTATTTGGACAGGACAAAGCCATTCAGGAAATCCAAGCAACTCTTTGTGTCCTATGCTACAGGTGCTCAAGGAAAGGCTATCTCCAAACAGACAATTTCAAAATGGATAGCCCACTGCATATGCTTTTGTTACTCATTTCATGGAAAAGCTGTGCCTTCAAGCATGAGATCCCACTCCACAAGGGCCACAACTACCTCTGCAGCTTTCCTCGGGGGTTCCTACCAAGGACATTTTGGAAGCAGCCACTTGGAGTTCAGTGCACACTTTCTCCAAACACTATCACCTTCCACTTTACTCTAAATCTAGAGTGGGATTTGCCACAGCTGTCTTGCAGGGCATCCTTGCTCCTCCTAGTGCCACTTAGTGCCTGCCACCCCTACTTAGCTTTGGGATTCTACCCATCTGTTATGACTGCAGCTGTATGCACGATGAACATAGTACAGTTTTGTACCTACCATAAATGTAGATGTTCGAGTGCTCATACAGCTGCAGTCCAGGTTTCCCTCCCTCCATCCCCTCTTAGGACAGGTCTTATGACAAACACCTTCTCATACAACCTATTTGGGGTATTCTTTTATGGTGTATTTGCTTGCATACTACTGTTTTTTGATTATTCTATATTGCATGATTACATAAGTTTATGTTTTGCCTTCCTTCTGGGGGCACCTGACATCTGGGGCAAGAAAAACTGAAGAAGATGGCGTCAGCTGGCTCTTTTATACCCCTGCCGCACTGACGTCAGGGAAGAAGTGACGGCAACTGACGCCGGACCTAGACTTTGGAATTCGGCCGACCGAGGACCCACCTGACGGCAGGATAACCCATCTGTTATGACTGCAGCTGTATGAGCACTCGAACATCTACATTTATGGTAGGTACAAAACTGTACTATTCAGAAAAGTATGTGTCTGTGACACATACCTGTCCCTCCAGCAAGTCATGTTAAATGTCACAAGCAAGGTTTAAGTTTCTGGATTGGATAGTTGTGATGCTTTTTGTTTTGCGGATATGCAAAAGGTCTGTCAGAGTGGGATCGAAGAAAGCCTTGGAAGCCAAGCATAGATCGCCCCTCAGCAGTCTGTAGGAGACAAAGTATAGGGATAGGGCTTTCAGGTAGTCAGAACATGCTTCCGTCCTGTATTCTTTTTGTGAAAAACTTCTGTGGATGTTCCAGTTGTTGCTTGTCTGGTCAGGTGCATCGTAAAACGGGAGTTTTACTCAATGAATGCTCTGATAAGGGCTGAATGCAGTGGAGCAATGACTTCCTTGACCTAGATGCCATACCTTGCTTGTAAGCTGAGCAACACAGAATGATTTCCTTAACACCTTAGACATAATGTCGGTCGAAATTCAGGTTACTATTTACACACATCCCCCAAATCTCTGACTACTGGGTCTGTTAAGGGAGAGTTATCAGTGAGGTAGTTTCCCAGTGTAGCTAAATTCTCAAAGGGTACTACTACATATTTCTTGGCATTAAGTTTTAAAAAGTGGGTCTGACACCAGTTTTTTGTCTATTAGTCCTTCCTGGAGGATTTTTGTCTCTTTGGGAGGATTCTGTAACTACTCCTAGTTTGCAGTCATTGGCAAATGTGGTCATCCAGAGGCTGTTGACTTTGACCTTGACTTGGGAGAATTAGATGTTAAAAAGGAGCTGACCCACCACAGAGCCCTTAGGGACACCCCAAGTAACTGAGTTCTTTGTGGAGGTGGACCCCTCTATCCTAACTTCCTGGCTCCCATCTGAGAACCAGCTGGCTATCCAGCGTGTAATATAAGGGTTAATGCTTTAATTCTGAGAGTTTGTGTACAATGCCGTAGTGGGGTATAGTATCAAATGCCTTGTTCAGGTCAAGGTAGGCAGTATGCATTGTTTTGCCTTCATCCATTGACTTAGTGACATTCTAGAAGGATTACCACCTTGAATAGTCATGATATGCCTTCCTAAAACCAAACTGGGGATGGATCCAGTGTCTGGATATTTCCCTCTGTCATTATTGATCATTTTCGTGATAATTCATTCCATGAGTTTGCATATTATGCTGTTCAGACTTATAGATTTGTACTTTCTGGAGGCTGTAGAAGGCCTGCCATTATGCAGAGGGATGACTGTTGCAATTCTCCATTCATGTGACAGAAAGCCTGACTGGAGGCTATAATTAAATAGCGTATCTAGTGGTCCTGACAGATCATGCGTCGTGCACTTTAAGACAGATCCTGGGATATTACTGGGGCCCATCAATGACAGTATTCTTGGCCTTAGAGAGTGCATTTAGGACCTGCTCAACAGGAGGGGGAGGGGTATGTTTGATGGTATTTCCTGAAGGGTGGCTGGGGGGAGGGCTTAAAATTGGAGCAGAATTTGCCGACCAATAAATTTGCTACATCTTCCAACACCGTATAGGTGGCTCCATTTACATTTAGTCAGTACATTGTTGTGAACTACCTTTTAGGTTGCAGACAAAGCTAAATAAAGCCTTATGGTTGTTCTTGATCTGTAAGGTTGTTTTTACACCAACATTGGCTTTTGTAGCCTTGATTTGCCTTCTGAGTTTTTTTTTTTTTTTTTTTCAGGTTGAGAGAATTTTTATCATGACGGGTGTTGCATTTCCTAACCTTTGTCATGACTTTCTTCCTCTTGTCCTACAACCATTTGATGTTAGGATTCCACCAGGGTGTTTTTTGAGTTTGTCCTGTGCTTATTCTTGCTTGTCATAGTTGTGTCTATACATCTGTTAACATGATTGTAAAGTCTGAACAATTCTGTAAAGGCAGCTGTGTCTCAGTGTTTCGGGGACTTGAAATTTTTCCGGGTTGCCGCTTAACAGGAAGTTAGTCTTAGAAAAGTTACTAAGTGATACTGTGTTATCTGGGGTCATGTGTTTTATTCTTATTTCAAAGGAGACTGCTTTATGGTCTGACCTTACCAGAGAGGACATTACAGGGGGGTGGGGGTGGGGGTGCATTGTTCAGTCATGTTAGTGAGGACCAGATCCAGTATTTTTATGCCGCTGTGGAGCATGTGGACTGTAGATCAGTATGTGTGTGTATACCTTTAAGAGGCTTTCCTTTGGCTTGCAGATGTGTGTAAATACTGAGCACATGCGAGCCAGACTGCCATTTTTGTAGAAGTCTTCAAGTGTGCCATGGAACAATTTTTTTTTGGTTACCCGTGTGCTATTCTAGTAGATGATATTCTAGTAGGAAGTAATGGTGAAGCCGAGCGTGACAGAAACTTCAACAAAGTTCTGGAAAGAGCACTTGAAGTTAATCTTAAGCTGAATCTTCAGAAGTGCAAATTCAGGCTATGCGAAGTTACTTATGATGTTCATTTGTTTACCAGTTCAGGCTTACGACCAGATCCTTCCAAGCAAACAGCAATTCTGGAGATGCCAGCTCCAGGCAATGTTCAAGCCTTACAGTGTTTTCTTGGCATGGTTAACTATCTAGGCAAGTTCATTCCAGACTTGAGCCAACTTTCAGCACCGCTCAGAGTGGACACACAAAGATGTGTCCTGGTCCGAACAACACCAAAGAGCATTTGATGTCCTAAAACAGAAAATTGCCATTCCACCAACTTTCAGATACTATGATGTTCACAAACCAATAACTCTTTCTTGTGATGCTTCAAAGTTGGGTCTTGGTGCAGTCATTCTTCAAGAGGGTAGACCCTATGCGTCCAGAACCTTAACCCACACCGAGATGGAGTATGCGCACATAAAGAGATCTTGACAATTGTGTTTGCTTGTTCGAAGTTCCGTGATTATATTTATGGACGCCCAATTCAAATCACAGCTGACCACCAACCTTTATTCACTATTTTGAGAAGGCCTCTGCATACAGCTCCTGCCAGATTTTAACACATGGTGTTGAAATTGCAAAAGTACAATTTCAATCTTGTCTACACAAATGGCAAACTTCTTTTATCTTGCTGATACTATAGATCACCCAGAAATACCACTGAACAGCATGAAAATGAGAAACTTGATTTTGAAGTCATAGAAATGAGACATTTTTCTTTCACACTTCTTGACCTTAGAAGTCACACAGCCTCAGATCCAGTACTTCAGAAGCTCAACCACTTTATCAGTCGAGGATGGCCTTCAAAGCAATCTTATTTACCAGTAGAAGTGCAACCATATTTTCCTTACAGAGATGAGATTTTGTTTAACAGTAGTATCATTAGGAAAGGTCCAAAAGTGATTGTTCCAAAATATTTGCAACAAGAGTATATTACCATCTTGCATTGTGGTCACCCAGGAACTGATTCTATCAAAAGAAGGGTGTGAGAGGACTAGTGTTTTGGCCTTCTGTGTCAAAGGATATCAAGAGAGTACTTTCATCTTGTTCTGTATGTAATAGTACTAAGCCACATCAGCAGAAAGAATCACTTAGCTAACCAGATTCCTAAACTACCTTGATCGACGGTAGCTGCAGACATTTTCGAATGGAATGGTCATCATTACTTGGTGTTAGTAGACTCTTATTCATATTGGTTCGAGAGTGACCTACCTCCTAATCTAGCATCCATTACTGTCATTACTAAGTTGAAGCGTCATGTTGCAGTCCATGGTAGTCTGCACAAAGTTATTTCTGGCAGTGGTACACAGTTTACAGGCCAGCAGTCCGAGATTTGCTGAAGAGTGGGACTTTAGCCCCAAGTACCTACAGTCAAATGGCTTGACAGAACATGCAGTTCAAAGTGCAAAACAGTTATTGGAGAAGTCAAAACGAGACAATAGCGATGTTTTTCTGAATCTCCTGATTCTCAGAAATATTCTTCGTGATAAACATCTTGGTTCACCTTCGTAAATGCTTTTATCAAGACAAACCAGAACCACACTACCAATTAGTAGCAATCTGTTGGGTCCCTGTGCTAAGAACAACAAAGCAGTGAGAGCTCAACTTATGAAAAGGCGTTTTCCCAGAAGTCCTATTATGATAAGTCCAGCAAACCACTCAATCCATTATGAGAAGGGTAGATAGTGAAAATGCAGATGTCCAAAGGTTTTGATCGGATTGGAGTCATGAAAAGTATATGTCCAGAGCCGAGGTCGTACATTGGGGAATCAAAAGGTGTAGAATTTAGGTGGACTCTGAAACATTTTAGTACCGGTGTCTGAGCTGTATTGCAGCATCTTGCCTGTGAAAAAGACTCTAGATCTCAGAGCGAGTTATCCAGTGTTCCATTTCCAGAGGACATTCAAGCAAATATCCCTGTTCCTGAGAAGATTCCCAAAACTCCTGAAACAGATGTTCACCAATGACTGTCCCTGTTGTAAAACATAATCCTAAATGCTATATCAATAGTTCAGGTCGCATTTCCAGACCATGTTCCAGATACATTGCAACTTGGACATGAACGTTGTGTTTATTTTTTAGTGTCTGTATAATTGCATGTCTTTTTCAGATGTCATTTTATTGTGGGCAGTTCACTAAAGAGGGAGGATGTAGATCGGCATATATGTATACCTTTAAGAAGCTTTCCATGGGCTTGCACATGTGTATAAATACTGAGCACTTGCAAGCCACACTGACATTTTGTAGAGAGCTGTTGAGATGTAAGCATGCATGTATGTAATGGTCCCATCAGTTTGTTTAAATTTTAATGTTGCTGCTATCCATCCTGATGTGTTTTTATATAATAAGGCATGTAAACGAACTACCCTGCCTGTTCGTATTGAGTCATAACATAGCACAAGCGACATGGGCAGTCTGATCCAGGGTGTTTGTGTTTACAGAGTTGAGAAATCTCTGGGTCTGCACATCTGGAGTTGTGTATAATTCCCATTTTATAGTGGGGTAGTTGGTCTGTTATGAATATGTCCTTTGGTTGAATGGTGAGCATCTCAAGCACATTCATATGAGTTATGAGTTTCCTGGATCATAGTGGGTGTCGCTCGTCCCTCTCTAGCATAGATGACAAGCAGGAAGGGTAGTATGTTTAGATGCTTTATTACATAGAAACACATCAGGATGGATAGCAGCATCATGAAATATAAACAAACTGATTAACAGACAGACCTTGCATACATGCTTGCATCTCAACAGCTTACCACAAAATGGCAGTCAGGCTCGCATGTGCACAGTATTTATACACTTGTGCAAGCTCTGGGATAGCTTCTTAAAGGTACATATACACACATTGTTGTACATCATCCCTCTTAAAAAGATTGCCCTTAGTAAAAATAACATTGTTGTTAGACTTACATTATTGTAAACATTAAAAACAAACACAATGTTCATGTCCAAGTTGCCATGTATCTATAACAAGGTCTGGAGATACGACCAGATCTGGTAACATAACAATCTGGACTGGGTTTAGCAACAGGGACAGTCTTTGGTGAACAACTCGTATCAGGAACGTATGTATTTGTCACAGGAATGGAATATTCTCTGGAATTTCCTCTGGAACTGGAACACTGGAGAACTTACTCTGAGATAAAGGGTCTTTCTCAGAGGCTGTGTGCTGTGGTATAGGCTCGGACACCAGCCTCAGATTTTCCAATTCTGCCTAAACACTATTCCTTGTGATTCAACAATGTATGATCTCTGCTCTGGGCAAATCTTTCTGATGACTCCAATCTGATAATAACCTTTGGATGTCTGCATCCTTACCACTTCTCCTTTTCATAATGGATTGAGTGGTTTGCTGGTCTTATTGTAGTAGGACTTCTGGGTAAAATGCTCCTTCAACAGATTGGTTTTCACTGACCTGTTGATGTTGTTCGTGTTTGACTGTTGCAGTCATAACTGTAGGGTACTCCTGCCGGCAGGCAGCCCGAGGTCAGCCAGAATATCAAAGTCTGGGTCCGGCGTCGGCTGTATCAGCAAGTACCCTGACGTCAGAACGCATGGGTATAAAGCTGACAGCCGACGCCATCTTCTCCAGTCTTTCTTGCCGTGCGGTGCAAAGCAGTTCGCTAGTTGTTGGTTGGCGTTTTCAAGACAATGTGGTGTAATTGTCGTCGGTCCGAAGTTTTCTACTTCTCTTCTCAAAGCTAAGTACCCCGTTGGGGAAACCTTTTTCTTGCTCCTCCGATGTCAGAAAAAGTTAATTGTGTATCGTGTGAAAAACAAATACCTCATAAAGATTTCCACTCTTACTGTCTACCTTGCTTAGGCCCTGACCACGACGTTTCTTGCTGTCGGTTCTGTGCCAGGTTTAATTCTCGCACTATCAAGCGTAGGTACGATTGGGCCTTGAATTATTTCGGTAGACGATTTAATTATAGGATGTCGTCTGATACTTTACCGACTACCGGAATACAGAAGAAACGCAAAGACAAGGACAGGCCTCCGAGGTCCAAACAGGATACTTTGCAGCCGGAGCCAGCTTCGGGTTCGGCGGTCGTCAGTGAGACGCTTTTGCAGCCCCTGTCATCCGCCACTTCAGAACCGATGGCCGACACGAACTCCCATGGGGAGCCATCTAGGCCTAGTAATTTGTCTGCTGCAGGACCTTCGGACGTCGCTCCTTCAGATGGGTCCGGAACCGCTGTGCAGGTACCGGCTTCTGAGGGGGTCTTCAGGCCTTCACATATTACTATTTCCACAAAGACAAAGGCTAAGTCAAAGACTCAGAAGCAATTAATACGGATGGCTGAGGATTTATTAACTATGATTAGGGGCTCTCACTCTCCTCCTGAGACAAGGCCTAGACAGGATATCCCTTATGATTCCTCTGATCAGGCTTCAGTATCTTCAGTTTCTTCCTCTGATCAGGATTATTCTTTTCCTCCTTATGAGGATTCGGATGCAGAGGATTCTGTTCCCTCTGCCTCTCCCCCTGAAGATTTCTCTTTTGGGGAAACCTTGCATGAGATGAGGGAGCATTTTCATTGGGAAGGTCAGGATTATTCTGCTTCCAAAAAGAGACTTAGGGAATTTCTTCTTCTCCCTCAACACAGGCCTTTAGCTATTCCTCCTGTACTTGACATTGTGGATGATGCCTTCTCTGAAGCTAACTTGAATCCTGATTCCATGCCGCCTGTTCTTTCTAAGCCTTATAGATTTTACAGGGTCCCTGATTCCCATCAATTCTTATTTAAGAACCCTTCTGCTGATCCTGAAACTATTTTGCAGGGTTCCAAGGCTGCTAAGGCCGCCTCCTCTAAGAATCCTATCCCCTCTGAAAAGGATTCTCGTGCCCTGGACAGGTGGGGCAAAAAGGTTTATACTTCAGCTACCCTTTCTATTAGAGCTTTAAATTGCCAGTTTCACATGTTTAAGTATCAACAGTTTCTTTTATCTGTTTTAAAACAAAGGCTTTCTACCTTTCCTGCTTGTACTGAGGACAAGGAATTACAGGATGTGTTGCATGCAACTGAACAAGTTAGCAAACACAGTTTACATTGTGGTTTTGATGCCTTAGAGGCTTCCTGCAGGGCTGCTGCCTCTGGTACTGTTATCAGGAGACATGCTTGGCTTCATGAGCAGAATTTACCTGAACAAGTTAAGGCTAAATTGCTAGATGCCCCTGTTCAGCATGATGTCTTATTTGGATCTAAGATGGAAGAAAAAGCCAAGTCTATGCAGACTGTAAAAGATTTTTTGCAAGTACAGCCTCCTAGATTTTCTAGAAATTGGCCCTCCAAAAATTGGTCTTTTCCCACTTCTGACAGGCCTCAAAGGGGAAGATATAGACGCTCCAGAGGTCGGGCGCAGGTTCAGGCCTCTTACAGATCTAGACAGTGGACTGCTTCTTCACCTAGAAGGGGAGAAGACAGACCTCAAACCCAAAGAAATCAGACCCAATGACTCTCTCTGTTGGGCTACAGGTCCTCCTTCCCTGGATGCCCCTCTCGGAGGAAAACTTTCTCTTTTTTACCAAAATTGGACTCGCATTACCCAGGACAAATGGGTGTTAGACGTGATTTTGAAAGGCTACAGATTCCACTTTCACACTCTGCCAAGGCCTTCCGGCTGGCCAGATCTGCCAAAACATCAATGGACAGAGGCCTTAAATCAAGTGGACGCTTTATTAGCCTTAAGAGCCATAGAACCTGTTCCACCTCTAGAGGTGGGGAAAGGTTTTTATTCAAGACTTTTCTGGTCCCAAGGAAACAAAACTCCTGGGGACCTATTCTGGACCTCTCAATACTAAACACCTTTTTGGAAATTCCAAAATTCAAGATGCTTACTCTTCAACAACTTCTCCCAATGCTCTCACAAGATGCTTGGATGGTAACATTGGACTTAAAAGAGGCTTACTTACACGTCCCCATAAGGCAACAATGCAGAAAGTACCTCAGATTCAAGGCAGGCTCGAGACACTTCCAATTCTCTGTACTGCCATTTGGCTTATCTACTGCGTCCAGAGTTTTTACCAAATGCCTGGCTCCAGTAGTAGCTTACTGCAGACTTCAGGGGATTCAGATTTACCCCTATCTGGACGACTGTCTAATTCAGGCAGACAGCAAAGACCTTTTACTTCAACACCTGCATTTTGTTCAACGTCTTCTCCTACTACTGGGATTCTCAGTGAACACAAAAAAGTCACATTTGATTCCTTCTCAACGAATGATCTTTTTGGGAGCTCTTCTAGACACAAGTTTACAGATGGCCTTCCTTACTCCAGAAAAACAGTTACAGCTGGCTTCAATCTTCAAGACCTTGGCAACCTTGACTCAGCTCACTGCAAGGAAATTCCTGCAGGCTTTGGGCTACATGGCCTCTTGCATCCTGTTGATTCCAAATGCGAGGCTTCACATGAGGAAACTTCAATGGTACCTAAAGAGTGTATGGTCTCAGCATTGCCACAGTCTGGATACAATGATTCCACTGATTCCCTGCCTCCAGAAGGAATTCCTTTGGTAGTCCAGGGCGTGTGTTTTGAATGAAGGGAAGCCCTTTCGTCTTCCTCAACCTACTCAGATCATAACCACGGACGCCTCGGATTATGCTTGGGGAGCTCATTTTCTAGACAAATGCCAACAGGGCTCTTGGGCAAACAAACACCTTCTGTGGCACATCAACTTGAAAGAAATGTTGGCAGTCCAAAATGCTCTTCTAGCCTTCCAGACTCTTTTGAAGCCAGGACCTCTGCTAATTCGAACAGACAATACCACAGTCATGTGGTACATAAACAAGCAAGGGGGCTCTCACTCTTACCCCCTTTGCAGACTTGCCATGACCTTATGGGACACAGCCCTAAATTTGAATCTGGATCTTCAGGCACAGTTCATTCCAGGAAATCAGAATCTCTTAGCAGACAGCTTAAGCAGAAACATTTTGGATCCTCACGAATGGATGTTGGACCCCAACTTATTCAGCAAGATAACTTCAGTTTGGGGCTGTCCTCAGATAGATCTGTTTGCGTCCCATCTCAACCATCAGTTGCCTCTCTTTTGCACCAGGTCCTTCCACAAGACAGCTTGGAAAGTGGATGCCCTGTCCTTCAGCTGGAGGAATCTTTCGGGATATGCCTTCCCTCCTCTTCCTCTTCTGCCTCGGGTATTGCTAAAGATAAAGCTGGACAAACCCAGACTGATCATTTTGATAGCTCCTAATTGGCCTCGTCAGTTTTGGTATCCAACTCTACTGCACCTTTGCTTGGAACCCCCTTGGAGTCTTCCTCTGACCCATTCTCTACTGTCCCAGCATCAGGGTCAGGTATTTCACTCTCAAATCAAGACTCTCTGCCTGGCAGCTTGGCTCATCAAAGGCAATTGATTCCTACTTCTCTTCCTAAACAAGTTTTGGATATTCTTTTGGAAGCTAGGCGTCCTAGTACAAGGAAATCTTATGCTTCTAAATGGAAAAGATTTTGTATTTGGATGCAGGATCGTGGTTCGGATCCTTTTTTACCTGATATTCTCTCTATTTTACTTTATCTCTCAGACCTTTTGATTAAAGGTCTTTCCTTTTCTTCCATTTAAAATTCATGCTTCTGCTATTTCGGCTCATTTCAATTGTGATCCTCCCATTTTTTCCCACCAGCTGCTTAGACAATTTCTGAGAGGAGCTAAGAATTTAAGACCTCCTAGATCTCCTCCTGTCCCTCCTTGGGATCTCAACTATGTCTTGGAAAAGCTTACTTTGCCTCCTTTTGAGCATGCTGCCTCTGCGGATATTAAGTTCTTATCCTGGAAGACAGCTATCTTGTTGGCCTTGACTTCTGCCAGAAGGGTGTCTGAGTTGCAAGCCCTTATGGCCATGGAGCCATACCTCATCTTCCATCAGGACAGAGTTTCCTTTAGGACCAATCCTACTTTTATGCCTAAGGTAGTTTCTAGAGTGGCTCTAAATCAGACTATTCACCTTCCTACCTTTTTCCCAAAACCCCAAAATAAGGGGGAGAGGATTTTGCATTCATTGGACGTACACAGGCAACTACGGTTTTACCTGGACAAAACTAAAGATTTCAGAAAATCAGATCAATTGCTTATCTCTTTTGCTTCCAATTCTCTAGATAAAGCTATTTCTAAGCAAACTATTTCCAAATGGATTGCTCATGGAATAAGATATTGTTACTCTCTTTATGGAAAACAGATTCCAGGTACTGTCAGGACTCATTCTACTAGAGCATCTGCCACTTCAGCAGCCTTTCTCAGGGGAGTTCCTACTAAGGACATTCTGGAGGCTGCCACTTGGAGCTCTGTGCATACCTTTTCCAAGCACTATAACCTCCCTTTGTACTCTAAGTCTAGGGCAGGCTTTGCCTCTGCTGTTTTGCAGGGTCTTCTAGCTGCTCCTTCTTCTTCATAACCTCCTCCCGTGTTCTCAGCTTTGGGATTCTACCCTACAGTTATGACTGCAACAGTGAAACACGAAGAACATAGTACAGTTGTGTATACCTACCATAAATGTAGATGTTCGAGTGTCTTCACTGTTGCAGTCGGTGTTTCCCTCCCTCCAGACCCCTCTTGTTTCTTTACCTTTCTGGTGTATTTGTGTTT
This sequence comes from Protopterus annectens, assembly GCF_019279795.1. Lineage (NCBI taxonomy): Eukaryota > Metazoa > Chordata > Ceratodontiformes > Protopteridae > Protopterus > Protopterus annectens. The sequence continues at coordinate 915,007,575 of NC_056741.1, read as the reverse complement.
CCCTTGGGACACCTTTTGGTTTTATGGAGGCTTCTGACGTCAGGGGCAAGAAAAGCTGGATAAGATGGCGTCGGCTGTCAGCTTTATACCCATGCGTTCTGACGTCAGGGTACTTGCTGATACAGCCGACGCCGGACCCAGACTTTGATATTCCGGCCGACCTTGGGCTGCCTGCCGGCAGGAGTACCCTACAGTTATGACTGCAACAGTGAAGACACTCGAACATCTACATTTATGGTAGGTATACACAACTGTACTTTCTTAATACCTGGAACCAGTAATTGACTACTGATTGGTAACATGGTTCTGGTTTGTCTCAACAGAAGTCGCTGAGCAGCTGAACCAAGATGTTTATCACAAGGAATATTACCGAGAATCAAGAGATTCAGAAAACATCACTGTTGTCTCGTTTTGACTTCTCGTGTAATGGTTTTGCACTTTGAACTGCACGTTCTGCCAAACCATTTGACTGCGGATACTCTGGGCTACTCGTGACATAAATAAAGTCCCACTCTTAGAAAAATCTTTTAAACTGTTGGCTTATAAACCACATGCCATTGTCGAGAAATAAATATGTGCAGACTGCCATACACTGTAAAATGATGCTTCATCTTAGTATTGCTAGTACTGGATGCTAGGTTAGGAAGTAAGTAAATCAATCTTGAACCAATTAGAATAAGAGTCTACTAATACCAAATAATGTTGACAATTCCACTTGAAAATGTCGGTAGCTACTGTTGACCAAGGTAGTTCAGGAATCTTTTTTAGTTGAAGTGGTTCCTTCTGTTGATGTGGCTTAGTACTATTACACATTCGTGGGTGACCACAATGCAAGAAAGTAATGTACTCTTGTTGCAAAGACTTTTGAACAATCACTTTCAGACCTTTCATAATGATACCTTTGTCAGACAAAATCTCATCTCTATATGGAAAATAAGTTTGCAATTTTTGGGGTAAACTAGATTGCTTTGATGACCATCATTGATCAAGAGGTTGAGCCTTTGTAAAACTGGATCTGTGGTTGGGTGATCTCTCAGCTCATCAAGACACGTGGAAGAAAAAATTCTCACTTCCATTACTTCAGACTCAAGGATGTTCTTTGCGTTTCACTGTTGCAGTCATCACACTTGGGTTATCTGCCTGTAGGTAGCCCTCAGTCAGCCTGAATACCAGAGACTTAGTATTTCTGCATCGGTTGCTGTTGCTCCAGGACTGACGTCAGGTCGTCAGGGGTATAAAAACAGGCAGCTGATGCAGTTACATCAATCTTTCTTGCCGAGGAGCCCAAAGCAGAAGTAGTTCGCACAACTGCCGGTCGGCCGCTACCTGAGTTTTCGTTTCTGAATTGAATCATCCTGAAGTCTTCTAAAGCTAAGTACCCCGTTGGGGATCCCTTTTTCTTGCTCTAACTGATGTCAAAAAAAGTTAACAATTGTCTCGCCTGTGAAAAGCAAATGCCACGCCGAGATTTCCATTCTTGAGTTACCTGTTTAGGCCCAGACCATGACGTACCTCGTTGTCAGTTTTGTGCTTTGTTCAAAGCCTGAACTATTCGTCGCCGGGCCCTTATTGTAGCTAAATACTTTCTCTCTCGATCCCCGTATTCCAAAATGGCTTCGGTAAGCCATCCAACTGCCGATCTTCCGAAAAAACATAAGGGTAAAGACAGAGACAGACCACACAGGTCCAAAACTGCCGAAGACACTTCCGTTAAGCTAGTCGCTAGTTCACCGGTACTCAGTGAGGCGCTTTCGCAGCCCCTGATGCCTGCTTCAGTGGATTCGCAGGCCACTACCGAGACTCATTCAGAGTCCAGTATGCCGCGACTCTTCTTTGACTATGGAACCTGCAGATGTCTCTACCTTGAATGGGTCCCGGGCCACTGTGCAAGCACCGGCTTCCGAGGAAGTTCTTTGCACTACCGATATTCGACACAAACCGACGACTTCTTTCATGTCTTTATTTCTGTCTAAAACTACCGAGTTTCTAAGGCCAAGAGTACGAGCTACGCCTAAAAAAAGATGACCCAAACTCAAGCACCTGCTTCCTTGTCACAACATCAAATTCTTAAAATGGCAGAAGACTTGATTATACTGATTAGGGGAAGCCAGCCTTCCCCTGCTAAGAGAAAAAGAGACCTGTCCCCAGCAGCTTTACCAGACCAAGAGTCCGACGATTCTGAGGTTTCTGAATATGAAGACATGCCTTTATCTCCTTATGAGGATTCAGATACAGAGGAATCCATTCACTCTGCTTCACCTCCAGAGGAGTTTTCTTTTGGTGAAACCCTACATACTTTGAGAGCATTTCCACTGGGAATGCCAAGACTATCCTCAGTCCAAAAAGAGAGACTCAAAGAATTTTTAGATTTGCCACAACACAGACCTTTAGAAATGCCTCCAGTTCTGGATGTTGTGGATGATGTCTTTATGGAATTCAGTCTAACTCCTGATACTTTACCCCCTGCTCCTAGGAAACCAGACAGGTACTACAGAATTCCTGACTCTCACAAATTTCTTTTCAAAAATCCTACTGTTGACCCAGAGGTCATCTCCCAAGGATGTAAGAGAATAAAAGCAATCACAGCTAAGAATCCCACCCCTTCGAACAGGGATTTCCGAGCTTTAGACAGATGGGGTAAAAAAGTATACACCTCTGCAACTCTCACCATTAGGGCATTGCATTGCCAGTTTCACATGCTGAAGTATCAGCAACATATTATGGAATGTATTAAGCAAAAATTAGCACCTTTACAGACTGTGCAGAAAATAAAGAATTACAAGAGCTTTTGCATTCTGCAAGCCAAGTCAGCAAGCATACATTGCAGTGTGGCTTTGATGCCCTAGAAGCATTTTGTAGGGCAGCAGTTACTGGTTCTGTACTGAGAAGGCATGCTTGGCTTAAGGAGCAGACCTTGCCAAACCATGTCAAATCAAAATTTCTAGACGCTCCTTTGAACAGGGACAATCTGTTTGGCACCAAAGCAAAAGAGATTCTAAAAAGATGGAAGAAAAAGATAAATCTATGCAGACAGTCAAAGATTTATTGCAAATGCAGCTTCCTAGATTCAGTAGGCATTGGTCCTTTCCAGCTCCCTCAAGGCCATGTCAAACTAGACCCCAGGGGAAACAGACCCCCCCCCCCAGATGACAGTCTCAGGGTATGCAGAGAGCTTAGCAATGGAGTGCCTCCTCTTCAAAAACAGGGAGTGCTAAGCCACCCCCTTACAGAAAGAATTCACAATGATTTCTCAACTCCACTCCTCACCTCTGCCCAACTGTTCGTGCCCCTAGGAGGAAATATTGCCCATCATGTAAAAAACTGGACCTCCATCACCAAAAAACGATGGGTCCTCAACATTGTATCCCAGGGGTACAAATTTTACTTCCACTCACTGCCAGCCCCAAAAGGGTTGACGAAACAACAAAGTCCGTGCTGTAAAAAGAAAATAGCAGCAAAAAAATCCAATGTCAAGAGAAAAAACCTTTAATAAAGAAGCAAAACCTTCGGGTCCACACCCTTCCTCAATACTAAAACACATTACATCAACAATTAAGACTTTAAATAGGAACACAAAATCCATCCCATGACTACAACCAGCCAAACGTGATAGAGCAACAATTAAAACATTAAAAATTACTTAAAAATAGATAAAAGTTGAAAATCAAAGTTTACTCTGTTGTATTTAGAGATACAGCACTGTTTAAACTGGGGGGTGGTCAGCCATCAAATGTAAAATCCACTCATATTCTTTAATTTCAAGCACATTGTTTAGGTCCCCTCCCCTAATGGATTTATATACTATATCTATTACCCTGAACTTAAATTTATGGGAATTATCAGTGCACAGTATGTGCTTACATAATGCATTATTCTCATTTCCCCTACGTATATCCGATTTGTGTTCTATAATGCGCTCCTTCAATTTTCTAGTGGTTTTACCCACATAAAATGAGGGGCATGACACACAGGTAGCTAAATAGACCACATTGACAGTAGTACAGCTTGCTGTCAGCTTAAAATTATAATTTACCTTAGTAATAGGATGTTCAAAAGTCTCACTTCCTTTACCTAATAAATCGGAGCAGCATGTACAACTCCTGCAACAAAATGTACCTATTCTTGTAGCAACTAATGGGATTGACTTGACAGGAAAATCTTTATAGCATAATTTGCTTTTTAAATTTCTCAAATTTCTGCAACAAAAATAAGGCCTATCCCCTACAACATTCTTCACTTCGGAAGAGGCCATTAGAATTAGCCAATTTTTCTCTATTATTTGTTTTACATAGTGTGACCATACATTAAAAGTCATAACATATCTAGTTTTCTCCATAGTAGGCTTACAAATTTCAGTAACTATTTGGTCATCAATTCCCATCTGAAAATTGGGTTTAGCAGTCATACCCCTTTCTGCTTTGACCCTATTACTTAATTCTAACACTTGTGCATGGTCATATCCGCTTGACATAAATTCAACTTTCATATCTTCCAGTTGATGAAGGAAGACGGAATCATCAGTATTAAGTTTGCTTGCCCTTCTAAACTGTGCTAACATAACACATCTGAAAACATGAGGCACATGCATGCTGCGTCTGTTTAAAATATCTCTCAGCATGTATCTCTATGTTAAGTTGTCAATCTCGCCTTCATTCTTGCTGGATGGGTTCGGAGCCGATCCTCGGCTCCGACTCGGCACTTGCTTTAGCTTAGGAACTCCTTTTACCAGCTCGAGGCTACCCTATATCCCATGATGCAAGGCGGAACTACCTCAGATCTCGTTTGCCGCTTAGCGAAAGAGGTCTCCTTTACCAGCAGAGGTAAGTGAATTTCTTGTCAAAGAAAGAGAAGCTTAGTTAGGGTTTTATTTTCCCCTTTTAGTCATAGTATAGTCTGTAGTGAATTTCAGTAAATTTCGAAAAATCTTCTCTGCTGCCTTGCCAATCTATCACCTTTAATGAGAGAAGAACTAACAGACTAAAGAATTGCCAAAATACAAAACTTTACTGAAAATTCTGGGCGTCTTCTATTGCAACAACACCAGATTTATACTGAAATTAAAGATAAGGTTTATGATTTATAGAAGGTTCTATTGTTCCCATTGCTTGCACATGCCTGCTCGCATCTATCTGCGCTCCTGCTGATCGGGTTATTCGGGTAGTCTCCACTCACAGGTGAGTGGGAGTTGGTCTTCTTCTTTGCACACAGTCGCTGAGCTCATCTGACTCTGCAGGATGCTCTTGAACTTTCTTCATCAGTTCCCTCTTTTTAGTCCCTCCAGTCTTCTAAAGTCACTACTTGCCCCTGGATGGGGTGGGGGGATTCTCAGGGGTCGAGCAGGATGGTCGGGTACCATGCAATCCATCCATAGGATAATGCCTGGACATAGAATACCATCTGCACATTAACGCTGCGCCCTCCCAAGACTTTTTTCCCCACGGGGACTATCACGAGTGTGCACGGAACACAAACATGATGTCCTGATGGGTACACACACAGCAACAAAACAAGGTCCTAACAGGTCCTATCCGTTAGAAGCACTCTCTGACACTGGGCGATCTCTTCTCTCTTCCCGGTTTCTGATAATCAACCTACATCCCCGCAGGTTAGCAGCGGACAGGCAGAGCAATATCATTGAGCAGCTCCACCCTGATGCCTTCTCAATCAATCAATCTGTAGTGGATCAGATTTTTTTTCTGAAGTGCAGCACCTTTTTACTGACTTTTTAAAAAACTCCAAAACCCTCAAAAACGATTTCTTTCCCTTTTCAGGCCAACCCAGGCCAACAGAGACTCTTCTAACCCATCCTGGGGCCCGGGGCTCTCTTTTTTTCCCTTTCCTCCCTTGATTCCACAAGTCATTCAGAAAGCCTACCTTTTTTGAGAGCCAATCCTCCTCCCCTCATGCCCCATATTGGCCTCGACAAATTTGGTTTCGCCTCTGCATCACACCTTCTGGTGCAGCCTGGCATCTGGACCCCCCAGTTCGGATCTTGATTCCCACCAGTCGGTCAGCAGCACCGGCCATTCTTTCTCTCCACCTCACTGCTTGGTTGCTCCACTTCCTATCCTAGGCAGGCTACCGATGATTTCGGACTCAGTCAGAGACATTTTAGTGTCTTCTTTGAAGTCGTCCACTAGGACTGTTTATGCTAGCAAGTGGCGACATTTTTCTATTTGGGCAAATTCCAGAAATATTGATCCCTTTACTGCTCCTGTACATTCGGTTTTAGATTTCCTGGCGGAGGTTTTTCATTCAGGATCTTCGTCATCTACAGTCAAAGTACAACTGGCTGCTATTTCCAAGTATCATGTTGGCTTGCATGACAATAACATTATGTCTCATAGATTATGCAAGGCCTTTCTGAGAGGAGTTTTTCTCCTAAAACCACCTATAAAGCATGCTCCTCCGCAATGGGATCTAAACTTAATGTTGGCATCCTTGATACTACCTCCCTTCGAACCGTCTGCTTCATGTTCTTTGAAGTTATTGACCTGGAAAAGTATATTTTTACTGGCTGTCACTTCTGCAAGAAGGGTTTCCGAGATTCAAGCTCTCTGCATTCGTTCCCCTTATTTGGTTTTTCATAAGGACAGGGTATCATTAAGAACTAACCCTTCCTTTCTCCCCAAAGTCGTATCTCAAACCAACATTACCCAATCTATAGACCTACCAGTCTTTTTCCCAAACTATTCCGACAGAGCTGAACAGAAACTGCATTTTTTGGATGTCCATCGTCAGCTCAGGTACTATTTGCATAGAACTAAACAATTCAGAAAATCAGACCAATTATTTGTCTCCTGTGCAGAAAACAGGATAGGTCTTCCAGTCTCTAAAGTGACCTTATCCAGATGGTTGACTTCCACTATTTCCTATGTGTACTCTCTCAGAGGCAAGCAGCTATCTTCTAAGCCAAAAGCACACTCAACCAGGAGTCTATCCACTTCTGCAGCTTTTCAGGATAGACTACCCATTGATACCATTTGTGCAGCAGCTACTTGGGCTACGCCTCATACCTTTGTCTCTCATTACAAGTTGGACTTGGCCTCCAGAGATAGGGCCAGTTTTGGTTCCACAGTTCTCAAGAGTCTGTTCCATTGAGCCACCGGGATACAGGTGCTAGGGACGGTCCCATCCAGCAAGAATGAAGGCGAGATTGACAACTTAACATTTAGAAGTTATGTACCTACCATAGCGTTCCATGTTAGTTGTCTTCTCTCGCCTTCTTTCTTCCCTCCCTCCTTCCCCTGGCCTGGACAGATCTTGAAGAGTTCCTATTAGGTTGTTTCCTCCTGAGCCTTCATATGAGGACTTCTATTAGGAACTTGTGTTCCTAATTATGTTAGGATAGTCTTTAGCAGGGTAGGTTAGCTACCAAACGAGATCTGAGGTAGTTCCGCCTTGCATCATGGGATATAGGGTTGCCTCGAGCTGGTAAAAGGAGTTCCTAAGCTAAAGCAAGTGCCGAGTCGGAGCCGAGGATCGGCTCCGAACCCATCCAGCAAGAAAGAAGGCGAGAGAAGACAACTAACATGGAACGTTATGGTAGGTACATAACTTCTAATTTTTGTGGATACTGGTTTCAATAACATAATCCGCAATATGTAGGTTTAGATCCAAGAATGTAACATTACTAGCAGAATATTGCATCTTAAACTTGAAAAAGTTCGTAGTATTATTCAAATACTCTATATACTCATGGAGTTCTAAACTAGTGCCCTTCCATACAACAAAACAGTCATCAACAAAACGTTGGTATAAACAAACCTTCTGGTTTAACACATTAAAGTCACTACAGACATATTTCTGTTCCCATTGATGTAGAACCAGATTTGCATACGTATTAGCGACTGATGTGCCCATACAGAACAAACTTTGATTTTCAACTTTTATCTATTTTTAAGTAATTTTTAATGTTTTAACTGTTGCTCTATCACATTTGGCTGGTTGTAGTCATGTGATGGATTTTGTGTTCCAAGTCTTAATTGTAGTTGTTGATGTAATGTGTTTTAGTATTGAGGAAGGGTGTGGACCCGAAAGCTTTGCTTCTTTATTAAAGTTTTTTTTCTCTTGACGTTGGATTTTGTAACCCCAAAAGGGTTCCCAGACCTACCTCCAAACCAGTGGGCAGAGGCACAAAACCAAGTTTAATCCCTGCTCTCCATAAGGGCAATTCATCCTGTTCCTTCAGAACAGATAGGTCAAGGGTTTTATTCCAGACTTTTCCTAATACCCAGAACACAGGGCTCTTGGCGCCCCATCCTAGATCTTTCCATTCTAAACACCTTCCTGGTGGTACCAAAATTCAAAATCCTCACCCTCCAGCAGCTTCTTCCTATGCTGTCCAAAGATGCCTGGTTTGCCACCCTAGACCTAAAAGGAGCCTATCCGCACATCCCTACCAGGGACTCATCCAGAAAATATCTATGTTTCAGGGCAGGATCTATGCATGATCAGTTCTCTGCACTTCCCTTTGGCTTATCCACTGCTCCTAGAGTATTCACAAAATGCCTGGCTCCAGCCCATTGCGTATTGCAGACAGAGAAAAATTCAATTTACCCATACTTGGACAACTGCCTGATTCAGGCAGACAGTCAGGAAAAGCTGTTGCAGCACCTGGCATTTGTAAAGAACCTTCTAACCTCCCTGGGTACACTATCAATGAAAAGAAGTCAAAATTAGTCCCCGGTCAAAAGATTGTTTTCCTGGGAGCAAGCTTGGACACAGCATCCCAGATGGCATTCCTTACTCCAGAATTACAAGCCTATCTGACAAACTACTTCACTCAAATGGCCACCAGAACCCAGCTATCAGCAAAGAAAATCCTGCAGGCCCTAGGGTTCATGGCCTCTTGCATCCTACTAATTCCAGGTCTATATTACAACTGCAAAACTTCACTTGCACGAATACACAAACGTCGACACACATTGAGCGAACAGCGAAAACACCGAACATCCTAAACTGTGAAATACAAAATGTCAAATAGTCATAGTTGGCCAACCCCACCGCCCATTACGTACTACCTACCCAAACAAAATAAATAATCCACATACATACACTTAACAAAACCTACTTCTAATGCTAAAGTAAAGCTTGTATATATTACTATGTATGCACTTACCTTAACCCGCACCCTAACCCTAAGGTCTGTAACTATTGCACACTTACCTTAAGGAGCTATACCGGAGAAGGGCCAACTATGACAATTCGACATTTCGAATTTCTTGCTTCAGGACGTTCTGTGTTTTCATGGTTCGCTGAATATATGTCGACATTTCTGTATTCGCGTAAGTGGAGTTTTGCGGTTGTAATAGGGAACCACTAATTCCATATGCCAGACTGCATATGAGGAGACTTCAGTGGTACAAAGTCTTTGGTGCCAACATTCTCATGACCTGGAAGCTGTCATACCTATCATACCTTGTCTAAGGACAGAGTTTCTTTGGTGGGCAGCAGCATGCAACCACAACAAGGTACTTCCCTTTACTCAACCCCATGCCACCCAAACCCTAACCACAGATGCATGCCCGAGGGCCACACCTGGACGACAAGTGCATTCAGGGCCACTGAAGCCCACGTCACATTCATCTGCACATCAACCAAAAAGAGATACTAGCTGTTCAGCACGCTCTAACAGCTTTCAAATCCCTACTCTCATCAGGACCCCTGCTAACAAAAACAGACAACACCACAGTTATGTGGTGCATCAACAAGCAGGGGGGAACCCACTCTGCAGGCTAGCCATGGCCATGTGGAACACAGCCTTGGACATGCATGTTCATCCGCAAGCTCAATTCCTGCCATGCAAACAAAATTCACTGGCAGGCGACTTGAGCAGAAATCTCCTAGACCCACATGAGTGGAAATTAGAACCCAGCACCTTCAGCCTTCTAATCCAGAAATGGGGGATCCCAGAGGTGGACCACTTTGCCTCCCCATGCAATCACCAGCTCAGAAAATTCTGCGCCAGGACACCTCACAGCAGGGCATGGAAAGTGGATGCCCTATCCTTCCAGTGGGAAAACCTCTCAATCTATGCACCCCCCCACCCCTTCTCTCAAGAATATTACTCAAGATACGACTGGACAGACCAAGGACAATCCTGCCTGCCCCGGCCTGGCCACGCCAGCACTGGTACCCACTACTGTGCAGCCTGTCACCGGTGCCACCCTGATACCTACTCCAGATCCCAACCCTCCTCACACAGCAGGGGGGACATATCTTGCATCCGCAACTGCAAACCCTGAATCTTGCAGCCTGGCTTATTCCTTGAATTCTCCCCCAGTGACCAGCCTAAGCAAACAAGTGCTGGATGCCATTCTTGAAGCCAGAAGACCACAAGGAGATCATATGCTGATAAGTGGAAAAGGTATTGCTCCTGGATTCACTCTAAAGGAAAGGACACAACACTGCCCTTCTTACCTCTAATCCTGGATTACCTAGCAGATCTACACCACAGAGGCCTATCTTTCTCAACCATTAAGATCCATTCCTCTGCCATCTTAGCTCATTACAACACTGATCCTCCTTTCTTCTCTCACCCTCTCATCAAACAGTTCCTGAGAGGGACAAACAACTTAAGGCCACCAAGGAGAGCACCCACCCCTGCCTGGGACCTTAACTTTGTACTGGAAAAGCTCACACTCCCTCCCTTTGAGCCTGCATCGTCAGTAGAGTTAAAATACCTCTCTTGAAAAACAGCATTGCCTTCTGGCCATCACTTCAGCTAGAAGAGTGTCTGAGCTACAAGCACTTATGGCTGTGAACCCCTTCATTATCTTTCATGCTGACAGGGTCTCCCCCAGGACTAATCCTTCCTTTATGCCTAAAGTGGTGTCCATCCACTTGCCAACCTTCTTCCCTAATCCTCAAAATAAAGGGGAAAGGATCTTGCACTCCTTGGATGTGCACAGACAGCTCAGATTCTACCTGGATAGGCCTAAGCCCTTCAGGAAATCTGGCCAGTTACTACTCAGTTTTGCACCAGGGGCACAGGGCAAGGCCAATTCAAAACAGACAATTTCCAAATGGATAACACACTGTATCCATTTCTGCTGCAAACACCATGGGAAACCAACCCATCAAGGGATCAGAACACATTCCACTAGGGCAACTTCTACCTCTGTAGCATTCCTCAGTGGAGTCCCTGCCAGGGGCATTCTGAAAGCTGCTATCTGGAGTTCTGAACACGCCTTCATCAAGCATTACCACCTGCCTGTCTTTTCCAAATCCAGGGCTGGTTTTGCATCAGCAGTCCTGCAGGGCATACTAGCCAGCCCCAACTCTTCATGACTGCCTCCACCCTTTCTTCAGCTTTGGGAATCAACCCAAGTGTGATGAGTGCAACAATGAAACACAAAGAACATAGTACAGTTGTGTACACCTGCCATAAATGTAGATGTTAGAGCGTATTCACTGTTGCAGTCCTGGTTTCCCTCCCTCCAGCCCCCTTGTCTCTCTCTCTCCTCTCTGTGTCTGTTACTCACCCCTTACAGTGGTATTGGTATTGGTATTTACGTTTTACTGGTGGTGATTTTCCCACCATATTTTAGCTCCCTATTGGGAGGCTCCTGACATCTGGGGCAAGAAAAACTGATATAATGGTGTCGGCTGCCTGTTTTTATACCCCTGACGTCAGTCCTGGAGCGACAGCAACCGATGCAGAAATACTAAGTCTTTGGTATTCGGGCTGACTGAGGGCTACCTGCAGGCAGATAACCCACGTGTGATGACTGCAACAATGAATACACTCTAACATCTACATTTATGGTACGTGTACACAACTGTGCTTTCTCATTCTCTTGCTGTTCAATTGTGTTTCTGGGCAATCTGGACAGTGTATCAGCAAGATAAAGAAGTTTGCCTTTCTTATAGATGAGTGAAATTATAATTTTGCAGTCTCAACATCATATGTTGCAATCTGGCTGGAGCTCTATTCATAGCCTTTCTCAAAATAGTGACTAGAGGTTGGTGGTCTGTTTCGATCTGAATAGGTCTATCAAACTTAATCATGGAACTTCGAACATGCAAACACAATTGCCAAAAGCTCTTTCTCGATCTGAGCATACTGCATTTCAGTTTGGGTAAGAGTTCTCAATGCACATGCAACAGATTAACCCTCCTGTAGAATGACTGCACCTAGACCTAATCTCAAAGCATCACATGAAAGAGTAACTGGCTTATGAACATTATAGTATCTGAGAATTGGTGGACTTAGCAATTCTCTGCTTCAGGACATGAAATGCTCTTTGGTGTTGCTCTAACCAAGACCATGATATATCTTTGTGTCAGCTCTCTAATCAGTGCTGAAAGTTGTCTCATGTCTGGAATGAACTTGTAGTTAACCATGCCAAGAAAACGTTGCAGGACTTGAACATTGTCTGGAGCTAGCATCTCGAGAGTGGCTGTTTTGTTTAGAAGGGTGCTCTTTCCATAAGTTAATCTGAGGTTTTTTGTCATGCTACACTTCACCATCATCTCCTGCTAGTATATTATCTACTATATAGTAGCACAGGGATACCCAGAATAATTTGCTCCATTGCACTTTGAAAGATTTAACTTGCAGAATGTATCCCAAATGGCATTCTCAAAAAAATCTGTAGCTGCCGAATGGTGTACTGAATGTAGTGAGCAATGATGATTTCTTGTCAAGCTGAATTTGCCAAAATGAACTCTCTGCATGTAAGACAGAAAAAAACAGTGGCATTTGGCATCAGAGCAGCGACTTATTTGACTGTGCTCATTGAATAATGAGGTTTTTTTTACTGCTCTGTTCAAATCTCATGGATCAATACATATTCTGATGTCATCTAAGCTTTTCTTATGAGCTACCACCATGGAAGATACCCATTCAGTTGGAGTAGACAAACCAAATACAGCAATTACACCTTGTCGCACCATTTTGTCTAATTTGGCTTTGACTCTGTCCTGCATGGCTATTGGAACTTTTTGAACTGGCCTGATAACTGGACTGACATCTAGGTCTAACTTCATGGAATACACAACTGGAAGCTTCCCTTGCTTGTCTTTGAAAAAATCAGCATAGTTAGAAAAAATATACTGGGCGAAATTAGAGTAGTGGTCTTTTAAGCTAACAGGTTGTTAAATGAAAGCAGTCCCATTTTCGAACTGTCTCTGAGCTCTAATAATGATTGGATGTGCCTCTTGACCACATAAAATAACAAGTCGTAACATCTCCCAGCAGAGTAACTTGAAAGCAGTACTTGAGCCTTCAGTCTGAATTTCTTCACCACCATAAGCAACAAGCTTCACACACTTTGCCAAATCAAGCTTTTCACCATGACACACACTAGCAAATGACATAACATTGGACTTGGAACCTGTGTCTTTGAACACTATGGGTTTTCCATTTATCCCAACAGTACAAAATACTTCATTATTTGCCCTTTAATCTACTGCATTATCTTTTCATTAAGCACTGACGCACTATCGACATGAAGAGTATGGTTGCAGCTTTCTAATTGATCAACTTATTTCTTAAAATGTTCCCTTTTAATGATTGAATGTGGGCTTTTTTTATTTACAAAATTAAATTATTCCACTTATTGCTTTTGTAGCACTGCTGACCAAAAACTAAATATTTTTCCCTTTTAGATTCATGATTTCCACCACAGTTACAACATTTGGCAATGAAACTGGGAGGGGGCCCATGCTTTGAGTTTGCTGACTTACTCTTATGCTTCGCTGAGACTGTATGAACTCTAGAATTTGCTGGAAAGCTCTTGGGTTTACCAGTGAGTGCTGCAGTTGCTGCCATGTGCTTGGGACGGTTTCTTTTAATCACTTGCTGCATACTATCAACATGAGTTCTAGAAGTTACTGGAAGCATTCATCTCTCATTTGTAGGCATATTTGTGTACATTTCTGTGAGCTCGTATATCTGACAAATCTGAATGTCCATATTTAAAGTTAAATCACTGTCACGAAGCAAAGTCTTTCTCACAGCATCATCTTTAATACCACACACAAGTCTGTCTTTTATCAGCTCATCCCTTAAATCACCAAATCTGCATGTTTAGCCTTATTCATTGAGTCTGGTATATATGCTGCAAAAGTTTCACTAGGCTTTTGATCCCTTGTGTAAAATAAGTGCCTTTCCATTGTAACATTTGTCTGGGGGTAAACATTTCTTTAAATTTACGATGTGAAGTTGTTCTATCTCACCATTCATTCTTACAGATGGGTTCATAGCTGATCCTCTGCTCCGAGTCGGCCAACTACAAAGCTCGAGGTCTTCAGACAGCTCGAGGCCAAGTTCTTATCCCATGATGCACCTTGTGTTACCTCAGGTCTAGTTTGCCACTGCATCGGAGGATACTTCACAGCTCGGGCCCATACAGGTTTTCTTCTAGAGAAATTTCTCTTTAAATACTTTTATTGTAGTTTAATAGCTGTTATAAAAAAAACTTTTAGAACTAGTTTGTTAGCTACCCTTTGATAAGCCTTTCTATAGCTATTTTTGGACATTGTTTTATTCGGCCTTTAGCATTTCCCTAACCTTTTTTTCTGGTGTGTCTTTAGTAGTTTAAATCAGTAGTTTAGAAGTGTATTTATTAGGAATTTAGTAGTTTTACAGTTTCATAACAGTGTGTTATTAGAAACTTAACACTTAGACTTTAATAAGTTTTGTAGAGCCCGTTTTAATTTGGGGGCTTCTTACTGTTTGAATAGTTGAGATTTGTGGATAGTTGTGTAGCTTGATATATTATTATCGAGAGTTTGAACAGGTTTTTTTATGGTGTGCATTATATTCTAATGTGGCTGAGCAAGAGAAGGAAAAACAACCCAAGTCTGGGTTTAAAAAATGTCCAAAGTGTGGACAGAAAATGTCTGTCACTGATGGTCACATCAACTTTGTTTACTGTTTGGGTGCTTTGCACCTACAAGAGAGCTGCTCCATCTGCCATTCTTTCAGTCTTTGCATCCCCCATAAACACAAAATGCAGAAGTTATTTTGCCCTAATCCCCCTTCCACGAGATGCCCCAGTGGACGCACTCATACACGATTGGCCTCCAGGTCTCCTTTATGCCTTCCCACCAATACCCCTCATACCCAAAGTGTTGCAGAAAGCCAAAGCCCTGGGAAGGACCATCATTCTTATAGCCCCTCACCGGCCTCATCAGATTTGGTTCCCCTTTCTTCGACCTCATCTATTGGAAGAGCCTTGGATTCTAGACCCAGTTCCAGACTTTCTGATGCACTCGTTGGGGGCTCTTCATCCCTCCCTTCAGTCCCTGAAATTGACAACTTGGCTGCTCCAATTCCCACCATAGCCAGGTTCCATAACCTCTCAACTGAAACACAGCATATTTTAATATCCTCTCATAAGTCATCTACTAGGAAATTATGCCTCCGCAAATGAAAGAGATTTTCCATATGGGCTTCTCAAAATAACATTGACCCTTACCTCACCCCCATTTCCTCCATACTAGAGTTTTTGACTGCTTTTCAACAAGGGAGTGGAGGCAGCCACCATTCATGTGCAGCTCGCTGCTATCTCTAATTTTCATCTTGGTACTGAAGGCTTTAATGTAATGTCACACAAGCTATCCAAAGCTTTTCTCAAGGGGATCTTCCACCTGAGACCACCCGTCAAATCCTGTTATACACCTTGGAATCATTTGTCCACCATTTGAGCCAGCTTCTTCATGCAATTTGAAATTTTTGTCTTGGAAGACTGTCTTTTTAGTAGCCATCACATCTGCCCGAAGAGTTTCAGAGCTACAGGCCTGGCCTATAAAACCCCCATATTTGATTTTTCATTCTGATAGAGTTTCACTACGAAAAATCCTTCATTCTTACCTAAAGTTTGTACTGAAGCTAACCTTAACCAAACCATAGGATTACTGTTTTATTCCCCAAACACACCAATAACTTGGAGTACGTGCTGCACGAACTTGATGTTCACAGACAACTTCGATTTTACCTAGATAGAACCAAAGAATTTAGAAGATCTGAACAATTCTTTGTTTCCTTTTCAGACTCCAGAAAAGGTAGACCTGTGGCAAAAACCACTGTGTTGAAATGGTTATCTGATTGCATCACCTTCACTTATTCAGCTGCCAATATACCTCTGCAACACAAAATAAAGGTTCATTCAACCAGAGCGGTTTCCACATCTTCAGCCTTTACTGCCAAGCTACCAATATATAGTATTTGTGCAGCAGCCACTTGGTCAAAGCCTCATACTTTTATCACTCAATTACAAAGTTGATAGGGTCTCCAGGGACAGGGCTTCCTTTGGTTCCACTGTCCTGAGAAACATACTCCCGTGAGCCGCCTGAGAAAGATGGTGCTTGGGATGCTACCCATCTGTAAGTATGAACAGCGAGATAGAACAACTCACATAAAGAAGTTATGTACTCACCATAACATTCCATGTGAGTTGTTCATCTTGCCTTCATTCTCACTTCCCACCCTCCAACCCCCTCCAGGCTTTTTCAAGGACCGAGATTCATGTTTTATCATGGTTGCTTTGTCTTTTCTGTGGTTTCCTTACCGAAAATATGGATAGAATGGCATATGGCATTGTTAGAGGCAGCAAACAAGATCTGATCATGGGATAGGGACTTGGCCTTGAGCTGTCTGAAGACCTTGAGCTTTGTAGTTAGCCAACTCAGAGCCGAGGATCAGCTCTGAACCCATCTGTAAGAATGAAGGCAAGATGAACAACTCACATGGACTGTTATGGTGAGTACATAACTTCTTTTTTTAAGCACCACGGGTCCTCCCTTGACTCAGCTGGTACAACAATATGACAGTTTTTCCCTTCTCCTGCAAAGACAGCAGGTGCATACACAAATGAAAG
Source organism: Protopterus annectens (assembly GCF_019279795.1). Classification (NCBI taxonomy): domain Eukaryota; kingdom Metazoa; phylum Chordata; order Ceratodontiformes; family Protopteridae; genus Protopterus; species Protopterus annectens. The sequence goes on along the minus strand of NC_056741.1, from coordinate 914,990,746 downwards.
CTCCTTTTTAATGGCTTCTGACCCAGCTAAATTAAGCAGAATAAATGCCTTTGTATGGTCATCTTTATCAGAAAATGCAGCCTGTATGAAAATGTCATACTCTTGCTCAAACACTCTCCAGTTCTCTGCAGTGTTATTGTCAAACACAAGTGCACTGGGTTTTCGAAATCAGTCAGCCATGCACACAAATATGTGCAAACACACTGAAAATATGGTACTTGTAATTATGTACATGCAAACTGTTCTGTGAGCTTGTAATAACATTCAGATGCACAATAAATTCTTCAAAATACTGTACTTTGCGAAATATGCTTTGAAATGGCTTTATTTTGCAAAATAACTGTACTGTAATACTGCACAAACATGCAAACACTTTATACACTTCTGGTAACTCTGATATCTTTAATACAAAAAATACATGCGTATCAGAAATGTGGTTGTTTCTGCTTATTTTATTCATTTTATGCAATTCAGACTTTATTTCAAGTAGTGATTTGAATATTTTTTATCAATATCTGACAAATCGGTTTATTTGAATATTGTTTAGAGTGGTCTGTATATCTTGTTTCATATTTTGCAAATTAGAAATTATTTGAGCAAGTTTTAACATCTGAAATTTGTTCCTGACCTGTTTTGCAGATTATAAGTGCAGTTGGGATGATCCATTCCTATATTCCTCCAATACCACTGGGTGCCTCTCTGACTTAAATTGAAGAAACTGGATCTCTCTGTGGCAACAAGCCATTTTGGCCTTGCTTCCTTTGACATCATGGCCTTTTAGACATCTCACTTCTGACTCCATGTCACTCGTCCCTCTCTAACATAGATAACAAGCAGACCGGGTAGATGTTCATCGTGCATACAGCTGCAGTCATAACAGATGGGTTCTCCTGCCGTCAGGCGGGTCCTCGGTCGGCTGAATTCCAAAGTCTAGGTCCGGCGTCGGTTGTCGTCGCTTCTTCCCTGACGTCAGTGCGACAGGAGTATAAAGGAACCAGTTGACGCCATTTTCTTCAGTCTTTCTTGCCACGCGGTGCCCGAAGCAGAAGCAGTTCGCAAGTGCCGGTCGGCCAGCTCCTGAGATTATGAAAATTTGGAAACCGAAGTCATCTTAAAAGCTAAGTACCCCATTGGGGAAACTTTTCTTGCCTCAGACCGATGTCAGACAAAGTTAATAATTGTATTTCTGATGGTAAGCAAATACTGCATAAGGATTTCCATTCCCTCTGTATACCTTGTTTAGGCCCAGACCACGACGTCTCGGTCTGTCGCTTTTGTGCTACATTCAACAAACGCACTATTAAGCATCGGGCGGAGTTCGCCCAGCATTATTTTGGGAAAGCATTTAATTATACTATGTCGTCGGATACTCCGACTCCGGTTTTGTCTAAAAAACGCAAAGACAAGGACCGACACACGAGGTCCGCGGCCTCTACCGACACCACGCCAAAGCCGACTACACATGGTCCGGTTCTCAGCGAGGTGCCTACGCAGCTCCTGACTACCGACGACACTTCTTTGACGGTGTCTCCTGTGCCTGAGGTCGCAGGCTCCTCGGCCCACACCCCGACTACAGATACCGAAGCCACTCTTGGCGTTGAAACTCAGAATGTGGACAGGTCCACCTCCACTCAAGGTGTCTTCAGACCTTCCTCTTCTTTCTCCATCAAGGCTTTCACAAAGTCTAAAGCAACCTTGCACTCTAAGAGACCAGCTACACAGGGCCCATCTCCAGGCCCCATGCCTAAGAAACAGATGCTTAAAATGGCTGAGGACTTAATTACTCTTATCAGAGGTTCTCAGCCCCCACCAGACAAAAGGCCCAGAGTGGAGGAAGATTCCCCCTCCTCTGATCAGGACTCCATTATTTCAGAGCACTCTGATGATCAGGAACATTCTTACTCCCCTTTTGAAGACTCTGATGCGGAGGAATCCATCCCTTCTGTCTCCCCCCAGAGGATTACTCATTTGAGGAAACTTTGCATACTTTAAGGGAACACTTCCACTGGGAAGGCCAAGATTATTCAGATTCCAAGAAAAGGCTCAGGGAATTTCTCTTGCTACCTCAGCACAGGCCTCTGGCTATACCTCCTGTCTTGGATATCCTAGATGATGTTTACTCGGAGGCTTGCCTTAACACGGACTCTCTACCTCCAGCTCCAGTTAAGCCGGACAGGTACTACAGGGTTCCTGACTCACACCAATTTCTATACAAAAGCCATGCTGCTGACCCAGAAACCATCTCACAGGGCCCCAAGGGTGTTAAGGCCTCCATTGCTAAAAATCCATTACCTTCCGAGAGAGACTCCAGATCCTTAGAAAGGTGGGGAAAAAAGGTATATACCTCGGCTACCTTATCCATGAGGGCCTTAAACTGTCAGTTTCATATGCTAAAATACCAACAGTTTTTGTTATCACAATTGAAAAGTAAAATGTCACAACCTGAACAACCAGATTTGAAGGAGTTGCAGGATTTGATGCATAGTGCAGAACAAGTGGGTAAGCATACCTTACAATGTGGTTTTGATGCTCTAGAGGCCTCATGTAGAGCTGCTGTTGCAGGATCAGTCATACGTAGGCATGTCTGGCTCAAGGAACAAGCCTTGCCTGATCATGTCAAAGTTAAATTACTAGACACAAGGATGTACTATTTGGTGCTAATGCTGAGGAGGTGTTAAGGAAAATGAAGGAAAAGGCTAAATCAATGCAAACTGTGAAAGAATTTCTACAGGTACAACCCCCACGCTTTAGTAGAAATTGGCCTTCCAAAAACTGGTCCTTTCCTGCCACGGACAGACTCCAAAGAGGCAGATACAGGCACCCGAGGGGCAGAGGACAAGCCCAAGGATCGTTTAGAGGCAGACAATGGCAAGCTCCTACACAAAGAGGTGGTGAGGATAACTCGCAATCTTTCAGAAAGCAAACCCAATGACTTTCCCCTTTGCATGCCAACCAAGTCTCAAATGGCAGCCCCGTTAGGAGGAAAGCTGGCATTATTTTCAAAAAATTGGCATATTGTCACAAAGGACAAATGGATCCTGGACATTATAAACAGAGGCTACAAATTCCATTTTCACACCTTTCCAAAAATGAGAGGCATGCCAAACCTGCCACACAATCAAAGGGCAGAGGCACAAAGGCAAATTACAGATCTCATAAACATGAAAGCTATTCAAGAGATACCTACACACGAACAAGGTCAAGGTTTTTATTCCAGGCTATTTCTGGTGCCAAGGAAGGGAAAAGATTGGAGACCTATTTTGGACCTATCCATCCTAAACACATTTCTACTCGTACCAAAATTCAAGATGCTCACTCTACAGCAACTTCTTTCCATGCTGGGCAAGGAGTCTTGGCTGGTAACATTGGACCTCAAGGAGGCATACCTGCATGTCCCAATCAGACAAAATTGCAGAAGGTACCTCAGATTTCTTGCAGGTTCAACCCATTATCAATTCTCTGCATTGTCCTTTGGCTTATCTACTGCGCCCAGAGTATTCACGAAATGCCTGTCATCAGTAATTGCCTACTGCAGACTTCAAGGGATACAAATATACCCCTATTTGGACGACTGCCTGATCCAAGCGCACAGCAAGCACATTCTTCTGAAACATCTGGCTTATGTAATAATGTTGTTGAACTCTCTGGGATACACAGTCAACAAAAAGAAATCAAGGCTAATACCTTCTCGGAAGATAATTTTCCTGGGTGCCAATTTGGACACAAACACCCAGATGGCCTACCTCACGCCAGAGAAGCAGGGGCAACTAATTCAATACTTCAGAACACTAGCAAATTGCACCAGGCTGACTGCAAGGAAAATCCTGCAGGCTCTGGGATTCATGGCATCTTGCATCTTACTAATCCCATGTGCAAAGCTGCATATGAGGAAACTACAGTGGTACCTAAAAAAACATATGGTCTCAACACAGCCACAGTTTGGAAACAATAATACCACTAATTCCATGTCTGCAAAAGGAATTTCTGTGGTGGGCTCAAGCATGTCAAACAAACACAGGTCTTCCATTCAACAAACCTCAAGCAAATGAAGTCATCACAACAGACGCCCCGGACTACGCCTGGGGGGCGCGCATGACAGATCAGTGCATTCAGGGCAAATGGTCCCAAAAAGAAAAGCACCTACACATCAATCAAAAAGAAATGCTAGCAGTAATAAATGCTATTATAGCTTTCAAGGACCTTCTACAACCAGGTCAACTATTGATAAGGATGGACAACACCACAGTTATGTGGTACATAAACAAACAGGGAGGAACACATTCTTACTCCCTATGCAGACTGGCCATGTCACTTTGGAACATGGCCATGGACTTACAAATGGAACTACAAGCACAGTACTTGCCAGGCAAGGAAAACACGCTGGCAGACAACCTAAGCAGGAATATGACAGATCCACACGAATGGAAATTGCATCCAAAAGTTTTTACAGAAATAATCCAAGAATGGGGAAGGCCAGACATAGATCTCTTTGCCTCCCACAAAAATCAATTGACAAAATTCTGCTCAAGGATTTTCCATCCAAAGGCCTGGAGAGTGGACGCGCTCTCTTTCAGTTGGATATCAATGACAGTTTATGCCTTCCCACCTCTTCCTCTGCTACCCAAAGTTCTATTGAAGACCAGAGCAGACAGACCAAAGATGATTCTCATTGCTCCGGACTGGCCAAGGCAACACTGGTACCCACTCCTGAGGAGCCTGACGCATTCCTCACCATGGACCCTGCCTCTAATGCCTCTTCTTCTGACTCAGCACAGCTTCAAAACTCTTCACAGCCTGCTAAAAACACTCAATCTAGCCGCATGGAAGATTCCTTAGCATCACAACAGGCCCTACTCTCTAAGGAGGTGCAGAATGTCATTTTGGAGGCCAGAAGGCCATCAACTAGAAAAGCTTACTCCGCAAAATGGAAATGTTTTTGTGTCTGGAATGAGAAAAAGGGCCAGGATCCTGGAAAACTGAATTTACCTCAAATACTACAATATTTGACTGAACTGCTAAGCAGTGGACTTTCTTTCTCCTCCATCAAAATCCATGCCTCAGCCATTTCTGCAGAATACAACACTGATCCACCTTTATTCTCTCACCCTCTCTTAAGACAGTTCCTCAGAGGGGCTAAGAATTTAAGACCTCCAAGGAAACAAACAATACATGCTTGGGATCTTAATTTCATTCTGGAAAAACTGACCTTGCCTCCCTTTGAGCCAGCTGCCTCATCAGATTTGCAATATTTGTCCTGGAAAACAGCTTTCCTTCTGGCTATCACCTCAGCTCGTAGAGTTTCAGAACTACAGGCTCTCATGGCTGTCCAGCCTTTTATCTTCCATCAGGACAGAATTTCCTTACGAACCAACCTGTCCTTTATGCCTAAAGTGGTATCCAGGGTAGCTTTAAATCAGGCCATACATTTACCTACTTTTTATCCTAATCCTCAAAACAAAGGGGAGAGATTACTACATTCCTTGGACATCCACAGACAACTGCATTATTATTTGGACAGAACAAAGCCTTTCAGAAAATCAGAACAGCTCTTTGTGGCCTATGCGGTAGGAGCTCAAGGAAAGCCAATTTCCAAACGGACAGTCTCAAAATGGATAGCCCACTGCACACGCTTTTGCTATTCCTTTCATGGCAAAACTGTACCTACAGGCATTAGAACTCATTCCACCAGGGCCACAGCCACCTCTGCAGCCTTCCTCAGAGGAGTTCCTACCAAGGATATTTTGGAAGCAGCCACTTGGAGTTCTGTGCATACCTTCTCCAAGCACTACAACCTACCATTATACTCCAAATCTAGAGCAGGCTTTGCCACTGCAGTCTTGCAGGGCATTTTGGCTCCTCCTAGTTCCACCTAGTGCCTACCACCCCTTTCTTAGCTTTGGGATTCTACCCATCTGTTATGACTGCAGCTGTATGCACGATGAACATAGTACAGTTTTGTACCTACCATAAATGTAGATGTTCGAGTGCTAATACAGCTGCTGTCCAGGTTTCCCTCCTTCCTTCCCCTCTTGGGACAGGCCTATCCTCATACAACCTGATTGGGGTATTCATTTATGATGTATTTGCTTGCATCTACTGTATTTTGATTATATTGCACTGCATTATTACACAAATTTATGTATTGCCTTCCTTCTGGGGGCACCTGACATCTGGGGCAAGAAAAACTGAAGAAAATGGCGTTGGCTGGTTCCTTTATACCCCTATCGCACTGACGTCTGGGAAGAAGCGACGACAACCAACGCCGGACCTAGACTTTGGAATTCGGCCGACCGAGGACCCGCCTGACGGCAGGAGAACCCATCTGTTATGACTGCAGCTGTATTAGCACTCGAACATCTACATTTATGGTAGGTACAAAACTGTACTTTCGTTTAGATGATTTATTACTTAGAAACACATCAGGATGGATAGCAGCATCATAAAATATAAACAAACTTTATTTATTTATTGTCATTTGTTAACTGGGTTGGTCCAGCTGAGCAAAGGACCCATTTTCAGTGGAGACCCGAGGAGAAAAGCTCTAGTTACAATTGCAGTCATTTAATACAAACATTTTTATCAGAGATGGCCTATAGCAAGAGAATTATACAGCAAAGTGAAATAATCAGGTTAACAGTTATATACAGGATTCAGTGTGCAGTATGTTTTGTAGTATAATTAATATGGAAGGGAGCTGGAAATGAGGAACGGGAATGATATGCGAGAAGAGAGTAGATTTTGTATGAAATTGAGGATAGAGAAAGATGTGAGAGAAGAGCATAGATTTAGGAAGAGAGTAGGTAGAATCAAGTTGGAGCTTGACAGGGGCAGGACCAGGTGTTTAGGAGATAGTGTTTAAGTTCATGTTTGAACTGGCAGTGATGGGAGATGTTTCTTATGTGGGAGGGAGTTCCAGAAGTGGGCTGTTGAGTATTTGTATAGTGACTTCCCTAAATTTTTATTGGGTTTGTAGATGACCAGAAGATGTTTGTCAGATTTACGAAGCTGACGTTGGGGGTTGTAAAGTGCTACAATATTAGAGATAGAGGGACACACAGTAGGGTTATAAAGAACAGTGTGTGTTATATGCAGCTGAGGAAGGAGCAGTTGTATGGGGAATTCAGGCCATTGCAAAGACTTAAGGGCAAGGCAGTGGTGGGATTTATATGGAAGATTGGAGGCAAACTTAGCTATTTTGTTATAGGTTTTCTCCAGTTTGCTGAGAAGAGAAGACTGGAGGTTAGTAAGGACAGGAGCACCATACAGAAGAGAGGGTAAAAGGAGAGATTTAGCTAAAGAAGGTTGGGAGGAGGAAGGAAGGAAGAAATTTATAATTACGATACAGAAGGCCGGGTTTTTGGTGAATTTTCTTTATGCATTGATTGATCTGTACACAGAATTTTAGTTCATCACCTATCAACACCAGAAAGAAAGCGAATTGGGTAAACGAAACACCAAATACAATAGGCAGCTGTACCAAAACGCTAGCTGCCACCTCTTACAATTAATTCTATGTTCTGAGGAAGCTCGCCTTTGCGAGTGAAAGTGCTAAACTTTTGTTTATTAAAGAGTTTTTGTTTTTACGTCAGCTTCTAATTTTTCAGCTGGATTATTCTGTGAGAGGTGGCAGCTAGCGTTTTGGTACAGCTGCCTATTGTATTTGGTAGTTCATCACCTATGGTGACACCTAGTAATTTAGTATGTGGTTCTGGTCTGATGATGGTATTGTTAAGGGAAGTGATGGAGAAAGAGGATTTATGCTGAGTTAGTGCTTTAGGAAGAAAAAGTAGAAGTTTAGTTTTTTGGGGATTTAAGATTAGTTGATTCTCTTCCATTGAAATCTGGCTCACTGATAAAGTAAGAGAAAGGAGCTCACGGATACTGTGGGCAGTGGTAATAAGGGTGGAATCATCAGCATATTGTAAGAGTGTTAATAGATTAGTTGCAGAGTTTGCTATTAATGAAGATATTGAACAGGGGGGGGACCCAAAATGGAGCCTTGGGGAACACCAGTGTAGACTGGTAGAAATGGGAAGGTGACAGTTTGCCAGCATATAGATTGTAGTCTGTTAGATAAATAACTAGTGAACCAGGCTATAGAAGAGGTAGAGAGGTGAAGGTCAGAAAGTTTAGTTAAGAGTTTAGAGTTGGAGACCGTATCAAAAGCCTTAGAGAGGTCATGGAATAGATAGGACTGAAGGTTGTTGTCACGGGCTTCTGCTACAGTTTGGGTGAATGAAAGTAGATCAGTAGATATGCTGTGATGAGGTCTGAAGCCGTGTTGGGTGGGAGTTAATAGATTATTGCCAAGCAAGTGTTTGAGAATGAGCACATTTTTCAAGTATTTTGGAGAGTGGGGATAGTATAGCAATGGGATGATAGTTTGAGGCATCAGTGGAGTTACCTCCTTTATGGAGAGGAATTGTATAAAAGGATTTCCATAAGTCGGAGACAGCAGACTCGACAATGGAATGATTAATGAGGATAGAGACTGGGTAGGCAATAGAATTTGAAGCAATTTTAAGGAACTGGGGGGTAAATTGTCTATGGAGGGAGAGCAAGGTTTGAGTTTATTTAATTGGGACTTGATAAATGCAGTGGAAGCGGGTTGTAAGGAAAAGGTATCAGAAGAAGAAGGGGTGAGGGGTGAAACTGATTAACAGACCGACCTTACATACATACATGCTTACATCTCAACAGCTTACTACAAAATGGCAGTTAAGCTCGCACGTGCTTAGTATTTATACACTTGTGCAAGCCCTTGGATAGCTTCTTAAAGGTACATACACACACATTGATCTACAGTGGGGGACCTATAGCTTGCAAGGATATGGTATGGACTTAGCCAGACTGGCAAACCTTCCCACCAGCAAAACCAACCAAAGATACTCTAAAGGTGCTACTGCTCAATACCAGGAGTCTAAACAAGAAACACCACACCCTCCAAACCTTCCTCATCTCCGAAAGTGCAGATATCTATGCAGTTACTGAGACATAGTTTAAAGTTGTGGAGAGCACCTTAGCAGTGCAGGGCTACAATGCTTTCCACATATTTAGGCCAGTTACTTCACAGGCTGAACTAAAGGTGGAGATGTCTCAATCTTCACCAGTAACAAGCTGGTTAAACAGGATAACACACTTGAGTCTCTCCATGTTTAAATAATTAAAGGGTAATATTTTGGCCAATATTTGAAAGCATAAAGGGGTCTTCCCATTGCATATGGGGCCTGCATCACATTGGATGGTTGCCTGAATGTATGGAGTACTACCTTTTATAGAGTTGGCACAAGAACTAATACATAAACAGTAGCTTGAGGAGGCCTTCGCGCTATTAATTCCTTTTCTGTTACAAGGTTTGATGGGACAAATGTGCTGATGCTAATGGCCAAAAGTGATGAGTTTTGCTATCCTGCTAGCTCCACTGTTTAGGGCTCCTCCTATGGGAAGCCATCATGCTTGCTAGTGGATAAAGTGTTGTTTGCTCTTTGACAAAAGCCTCTTGGACATCCTGGGTTTTGTAGCCATCCCTTGTAACCTATTATATATAACCAGTTTTGTTGCTTGGAAACACCCTGGTTTGAATCCTTAAACATCTAAAGACAAGCCATTTGCTATAAAACAACCCTTTCCTTGAATAAAGTTTTCTTCTCACTAGGCATTCCAAAACAGATTCCTATGTTATTGTTTATTCCTATCTCATAGGTCCTAGAAACCTCAACACCTTGACTAATTCATCCCTCAGGCATAGACTATGGCCATGGCTAATATAGGCAAAGAGAGTTATTTTTCTGCCACTTGGAGTTGGCAGACTTTATTTGCCTCATAGTTTTAATTTACAGCTTTCTGTATTTGAGCAAGCTTGGAAGAACATCCCCCTTCCTGACGTTGTGGAAAAAAGAAATTGTAGAGAAAGCCATATTATTTGTAGTGCCACATAAGGCACTCTTAACTTTGTAGTTGGCAATGATGTGACCTGCACTGTGGTCGCTAAATTCTTTCTCAGTTAAACAGCATGGCTGAGATTGTCCACATTTCATGAGGAATTGCAATTTGCTGTCATAGACATGCATCCTTTAGGAGTAAGGTGATTTTCCAGAAGATTTCCAAAGATATAATCTTGGACCTTTAGAAGAAAGGTGAAACTTGATGTCCTTCCATTTTACTGTTGCAGTATTTTCACCATGAGGAATCCCCTGCCAAAGGTGGCCCGACATCCAGCCAGTATGCCAAAGCCTTTAGGTTGTCAACGACATCCTGTACATCACACACATGCTCCCTGTGCAAGGCATAGGGCATAAAGGTGATGTCTGGATGTATCATCCCCAGAATTTCTTTGACGCCAGTCCGAATGCCATCTTCCATCATTATTATTATTATTTTATTGTCATTATTTCGTCGGTCTGTTTGCTCAAGTTGCTGCTGGTTTATCTAGCCATTCAGATATATGCCTCTTTGGGGTTTTTTTGCTAATCCTTTTTTGCTTTTAGCATTTAGGTTGTTGTGGGGTTTCATGTCATCCAGAAAGGGTACACGTCAGTGTGAGAGACAGATTCTGCATAAAGGCCATCATGAACAATGCTTGTTTTGTTTAGGTGCTTCTCACAGCGATATGTCCTGTACTTTTTATCAGGTGTTTCTTCCAAAGACCTTACGTAGTCGTCTTTCATCCCTCACCATTTATCTTGAAAAACAGTGTCTAAAGCTTTTAGCAAAAGATGCTGTGGAAGGTACTTCCCAGCTTGAAGGTCAGCCATCTTTGAGGAAGGTGGCCAAAAAGTTCAGGTCAGATTCTTCAGCTGTGCCTCCTCCAATGAGACTTCTCTCTTGAGGCTAGAGAAAGCCCGGAGGATTGTCTGGTTCCTGGGCTGGATTGCTTTGCTGTGACCATTTCAGAGGCCAGCATGGATCTGGCTTCTCGTACCTCCTCTGAGGCCATGCATACATCCACTTCAGACGCTCAGGGGAAGTGCTGCTGATTATCACTGAAGGGCCTGGGGGGTTCTTCAGATACTGGTTAGGGAGGAAGTCCCAACTACAATTGTTGAGTGTAGGCAGTCGTCTGAACCTTCTAGGTTTCATGAGGTGGACTACCCTTTAAAGAAGAAAAAAATAAAACATATTTCTTCTGCTCCTAAGGACCCTCAAAGAGAATAGCAGGATTTTACACAGGATTTGTTCAAGGCCCCGAAGCCTCCTCAGGGGTCTCTGTCCTGGCCACTCCTTGGTCATCTTCCCCCCTCAGGAGGTGTAGGGATCAAGATTCCTCTAAGGAAGAAGAGGATTCTGATGAGGAATTTGTAGCCTATTCTACCTAGATTCCTTCCCCTTTGGATTATGGCTCTGAGGAAGAGGAGTCTGCTAGTCCTGAATCTCCTTTTGATAGATTTCCTTTGGGGATGCCATTGCCAGGATAATGGAATTCTTTAAATGGGATTGTTCCCAAGTATCTGAAATGCAGAGAAGATATTTTGAGCTTCTTCAAATGGAGTCTCCTAGACCCTGTGGTGGTCCTCCTGTTTTGGCTGCTTTATTGGATGCCTTTTCTTCTGTGTCTCAGGCCTCAGATTCTCAGCCCTCTGCTCTTAAAGAAAGGGATCGGTTTTATAAAGTGCCTGATAACTGCAAATGCCTTTATAAGTGCCCATCTGCTGCCCCTTCGGTGATTTCTGTGGCATCCGACAAGCTTTCTACCAAGCTTATTCCTTCTGATAAGGGCAGCAGGACTATGGAAAAGTTGAGTAAAAAGGTTTATACTTCTGCTACCTTAGCCTTTCAGGCTGTTAATTATTAGATTCATATGACCAGATATGTTTTAGCTGTCCTTCCTCAGGCTTGCCAGGTTACTTCTGACCTTCCTTATTCTGATGGAAAGACTTCCGTCTTGTCTCTGTTAGGAGCTTTTTCCCAGGTAGCACCCCATTCCATTAAACGTAGTTATGATAGAGCAGATGCTCCTTCTAAGGCTGTTGCTTCTGGCTGTGGGTTGAGGAGTTATTCCTACTATGGCTTTAACCTCTGCCTGATGATATTAAGGCTAAGTTGATGGATGCTCCTCTGGCCAACAAATGTTTGTTTGTTGCTGCTGCAGCTGATTTGTTCAAGTCCCTGCAGGAAAAAAAGCAAGTAGTTACAGGACCTGAAACATAGTTTTGTTTCCCCTGTGGCAAAGTTCCAGAAAAACTATCCCAGTAAACAGCTTTTGTTAGAAGGCATTCTCTTTGCCCTCCTAAAGGCAAGAAGGGTGATAGGAGGGTTCCCCCTGCTAAGTCTACACAGACCCCTCTTGCTCAGAAACCTTCCTTTCCTGATAAACCAGGTGAGGTCTGACTACCTGATTCTTCCCAGCCACATTCTTCTTTCACGTCGTCTTTCTCTGTCTCTTCCTGTCTGGTTAAGCATAACCCAGGATGCATGGGTTCTTTCCATCATTTGCTAAGGGTATTTCATGGTTTGGAATCCCCCCCCCTTCATGGGCAATCCTCAGCCACCTCAAGATCAGTTAAGTTTTTTTCCAGAGGTGCTTCGGGGTCTTTTGATTCGGGGAACTATTCCAAGAAGTTCCAGCTGCTCAAAAGGGGAAGTAGTTTTATTCCACAATGGTTTTAGTCCCCAGGAAAGAGGGCACTTTGAGACCCATTCTGAATTTTTCTCACCTGAATGCATTTCTGAAGGTTCCTTCCTTTTGAATGTTATCCCTCCAGACTTTGTTCCCTCTACTGTTTCCTCAGGTTTTTATGGTTTCTATGGATCTCAAGGATGCTTTCATCCATATGTGTCTGTTCATCCCCTTTTCAGGAAGTGTTTACATTTCTCTTTTGCTTCTTGGCATTTTCAGTTCTCTGCTTTGCCCTATGGCCTCTCTCCTGCCCCAAGAGTATTCACCAAACGACTAGCACCTGTGATGCTTTTTGCAGGCTCAAAGGCATTCAGGTCTTTCATTTAGACAACCTGCTTATTCAAGCCTCCTCTCCAGAGATTTTTAGAGATTTTTTACAGAATCTTCAATGGGTCATTGCTCTGTTACAAAGCTTGGGCTTCACTGTAAAGTTTCAAAAGTCCTTCCTGTCCCTGTCATGGGATCATGTTTTTCGGGGATGCAGGATCCAGACTGTTCTTATGCTGGCATCCATGCCTCCTCCCAAGGCTTTGAGTCTGATTTCCTTTTTTCAGTTCATTCTTCCTCTGGCTTTGATTTCAACCAGGGAATTTTTAAGGACTCTGGGATTCATGGCATCCACTTTTGCCAGATTGCACATGAGAAAGTTTCAGTGCTATCTGAATTTAATTTGGCTTTAGCATTCTCATCCCCTAGAGTTTCCAGTTCCTCCTCTTCCATGTCTCAGTTTGAAATTTCAGTGGTGGATTCAACAACTGATTGAATCCAGGACTTTCCTTTCAACCCCTGCTTCCCACTCGAGTTGTTCACAAATGCCTTTGGTGGGGGTTAGGGGCTTCCTTCAGACACCTGAAGGCGCAAGGCCTTTGGTATCTTCAGCAACAGGAGCACATAAACATGAAGACATGAGAGCTCTTCTGTTGACCCTGACTGCTTTCCATCCCCTGTTTTCTCCAGGACCCCTAAAGATCTTTACAGACAGCGCCACAGTGAAGTGGTATGTCAACAAACAAGGGGGAACAAGGCCCTATCTTCTTTGCAGATTGGCAGTCCAAGTTTGGGAGCTGGCAGTTCAGTACCAAGTCACCCTTCAGGCAGTGTACTTTCCTTCAAGTCAGAATTTTGTGGCAGACTCCCTGAGCAGGTCCATAACTCAATCCCATGAGTGGATGCTTCACAGGGATGTATTTCTTGACATTATCCACTAGTGGGGTATTTGTCAAGCAGATCTCGTTCTCTTCCCTGTGAACAGGCAACTTCCTCAATTATTTGCCGGAACTTGATGTCCTCTAGCCTGGAAGGTGGTTGCCCTATCTTTTTTATGGAAGGAGATGTTCCTTTATGCTTTCCCTCCCCTTCCTGTCATTCCAAAAGTCCTGTGCAAGATAAAGCAGGGTACACCCAAAAACTTGCTGGTGACTCCCGTATGGCCCAGAAAGCATTGGTTCCCTCTTCTGCACTTCAACAAGGGCAGTCATCACAAGTTACCTCACAGGGTGGATCTACTCCTACAAGACAAAGGATCTCTCATCCACCCCCACCTGTCCACTCTTCAGCTGATATGGTGGGTGACATTATTTTGATTCCCTGTAGGCACCTTTTTTCTGAGGATGTGCTTTGGGTTCTGCAGGAGGCCAGGAAACCCACTAGTAGGAAATCCTACTTGTCGAAATGGAAGAGGTTTTCTGCTTGCTGTCTTTCTCTTAATGAGGACCAGCGATGGAAATATTCTATTAAAGACCTCCTGTCGGTGTTTTCTGCTTGTCTGCCTTTAACTCCTTCGTTGGCCTCTAGGTTTGAGGTCAAACAGTTTCTTAAAAGTGTCCTTCATATTAGATCTTTAAGGAAACCTGCTCAGCTTTCCTGGGATCTTGATTTTTGTTTTGGAGAAATTGACTCATGCTCCTTTTGAGCCTGCAGCTTCAACTTACTTTACAGCATTGTTCTTGAAAGGCTGTTTGTTTGTTAGCCTTATTTTTGCCAAATGTGTGTCTGAGCTCCAAGCCCTTAAGGCTGTTCCTCCTTTTTTATTTTTTTCATAAGGACAGAGTGTCTCTTTGTACCAATCCTTATTATACCGAAGGTCTTAATCAATGTATTAATTTGCCCACTTTTTCCCTTCTCAGCAGTCTGCTATTGAGAAGGTGTTGCACACTTTGAATGTTTCTAGACAACTCAGGTTTTATTTGGACAAAATTAAAGATCTTAGTCTGTTCAGCTTTTTGCTTTTTTCATCCTAAATCATTAAGTTTGGTGGTTTCCAAGCAGACGGTTTCCTCTTGGATTTCTAAAGCCATTTCTTTTTGTTATTCTTATCATAAGAGCCTTCCGTCTTTGGTTAAGGCTCACTTTACTAGGGTTGTGGCTTCTTCCAGTGATTTTTTTTCAAGGGATTGGGTACTAGTTCTATCCCTGAGGCAGCTACCTGGTCTTCGGTGCATACTTTTACCAAGCATTACAAGTTGGATGTCATATCCAGGGCTAGATCTGGTTTTGCTAGGGCCATTCTTCATGGGTTCCTAGAAGGCTCTGCTGGCCCTTCCTTCTCCCGGTCTTCTTCCTGAGCCTTTGCACTTTCCCTCATGTTAAGAGTACTGCAACAGTAAAATGGAAGGACATAGTACAGTTGTGTAAAATCTTACCATAACAGTAGGTCTTTGTCTTCACTGTTGCAATATTCACTCCCTCCTAAAATCTTACCATAGCAGTAGATGTCTTTCGCTTCACTGTTGCAGTATTTACTCCCTCCCTTCTCCCCCTGATCTTTTGTCCCTCTGGATGTATATGTTGTCGTCTGGTATCCTAGGGGTGGCATTTCTTCTGTGGCTTTCAGTTCTGAGAATGATAAGTCCATATGTCACCTTTATGCCCTATGCCTTGCGCAGGGAGCATATGTGGCTCATATGGCGTATCATTGACAACCTAAACGCTTTTGTATACTGGCCAGACATCGGGGCACCCTTGGCAGGGGATCCCTCGTGTTAAGAATACTGCAACAGTGACGAGAAGGATATTACTGTTGAAAATGTGTGAATCTCCTCACAGTTGGCTTCTAGGCTGGTGTTGTGGATGAAAACATAGGGCAGCTAGGTTATGGGTATCCATATTCTAGAATTGCTCCATTGTTCCTTTTCACAACACATTTTCCCTTAATAAGCCAATCTGTATCAAAGGAGCAGCTATTATGTCCTCAGTAGCTGTTTACTGAGGGGATAGTATTCCACTGAGGGAAAAGAGGATTCTACTTTTATGTTTCTTCTTTCTAGCACATTGGGCCGTGTCTGCATGTGTTTGCGGGCGCACACTTTTAAGAGTTATTAAGCCCTGTGTGAAGTTTTGAATGAGCTCTGTTCAGAACCTGATGCCATTACTCTTCCCCAAGGCTTTTTGGATGGCATCATTAGACGATTGATGCGTATTTTGGCATATCCGTGTTGGGGAGCTGAGCAGGTGATACCTGTGTTTCAATGTAGATGGAAAGCACTTTCATTACATAGTTTACAGGATGTGGAGTCCTAATAAAGACTTAAAAAAATGTCAACTTTTTGTTTTTTGAAATGAGAAATTAATGACTTCCAAGCTCTGATCTTTCCCATTGTAATCAGGAAGATGGTAATGTGGTTACCTGAGCTTGAAGTAGGGGTCACGTATCCCCTTTGCAGTCAAGTGATCTGTGCGTGGCATTTTGCCATTAGCCACAGCATAGTCCTGATAGTGCTGCTTTGAGTGATAGCACTGAATTACATGCCAAATACTGAGTTGCAGTTGCAGCTTAAGCCCCTTTTGAAGCTTTGACTTCAAAAAATTATTGTTAAGGCCATCATTCAAAGTTGAAGTTCTCCAAAACTCGACCTTTTCACACTTTGAGAGAATGTAGTCCTATCTTGATTCTGCCCCCTCCAATGAGGTGAACTGAAGGACTCCAGTGGTTCCTGGTAGAGGATCATATGCTTAAATGTCCTAAGTTGCCAGGAAAGACTAAAAGCAGTGTCACTCTTCTTTGTCTTACTGGCTTCTCAGAGGAACCCTATGCCTTGGCTTCCAAGCATTCAGGGAGTCAGTAGTACAAGATCTCTTGAATCTTCATAAATCAAACATTCCCACAAATATGAAAACCTATAATCTTGACCTGCTTCACAGCTTAGTAAAGTAAGGTGGCGAGAGAGATTTTTTACTCTGCATATCCTTCACCTCAAGAATAGACTTCATCTGCAGTTAAAGCAAAGTGATGCACTATCTTCATTCAAACAGAACTTGAATAATTAGATGTTTATTTATAAATCCGAATTGGGCATGACTGTTGTAGCCCTCCTTGAGGAGGTAGGTACAGTCTAGGATGGGAACTGGCAAGGTGTAATGGTCACAAGACTTCGTAACCTTGAACTTCCTATGATTCAATGCAGATGTCTTTTTGACAGAGTAAGGAAGAGAGTTGCTGTGGATATTCTCCCCAAACCCCTCAATAACTGATAAACTGGAAAGGGTAAGGCTCATTCTAGTAAATCCGTGGTGGACCAAAAGAGCCTACTTCCAGGCAGTCTGAAACCTGGCCTGTCCAGACATGATTCTAATGAGAGAGAGAGACGGGTACCCCAACAAGGTAGCAAGGTGACCATTTCCATTTCAAAGCCAGGCTGATCCACTACTCCCTGTTAACTACCAGGCCACTCCAGGGATGACTGTTTTTAAAAAGTATTTTTTATTGTTGTTGCATTTAAACCTTTAATGTAAATGTTTAAAATACTTATTGTAGTTTAAGTCTTCATTTGCATTACGAACATTTTCATCGGCACCCACCTTCTCCCTACAGTGCTGTTGTTGTCACTACTGTAGCATAATTATGTATTTCTCAGGATATCCACTAGCCACTTACAGTATTTCTCTCTATAACAAATATAGTTAAGTCATGTAAAATTTCTTTATTCTTACTCCATTATTTTTGTTGTCAGGACTGAAGACTTGTTTATCTTATCAAGTCCCTTTACAGTCACCTGAATTTCTAAATCTGTAGTTATCTTTATATGCCATTACATTTAACATCAATTTATACCTTTTCATAATCAAGGTTTGTACTCTGCTTTCATTAATGCTATTTTATAACACTTGCTGTGCAATCTTCTCGAGTTCTCTTCCCTAACCCCATCAGCAAATACACATCCATGCCTGTTTCATTGTCTATTTAATGTAGCTTAGCCAATGCCTCCCCTGGCTGCACCTGCCCTTAGAATCTAACCATTCTCTACCGATTCCCCTCTTTATCCAGTGCTATCATATAAGCCAGTGTGCAGTCAATTACAAGCTTTCTTTCTGTACTTACTTATAGCTCATCCTGAAGTGTAGCACCATAATTAATATACCAAATCTCATATATTCATTTAATTTCTCATGAACGCAAAATTCATTTATTACCATTCTCCACAAGTCTGTCCTGCCCCTGCTTCTACCAAAATAGTCACCTCTGCCACCATTCTTAAAATCTGCAAGGGTTACAAAAAGTAACATCTTTCTGTAGTCATACTGTAAAGTATCACTAACGTTGTGATCTTTTTCAGTCATTGAAGTGCAATTGACACAATTGGTATATTCATTTTACATTACCCATCAGTCTCCTTCCCAGTGTAATTAGGCCCCTTACTTGTGCAGCTCAGACTCTTGTTTTATGTTCTTTGCCAGTCTGCATCATACCCTGCTTCAACCAAAATGCCATCTTGACCACCATCAGAATTACCAACAGAGTATAAGCGGAACCTAATGACGTGTTTAAATAACCATATTTCTTAAATACATTTAGCAACACTGACTTTTAGTCAAAGTATAATTTGCTATGTCTGGTATACCATACACATCACTTGCCACATACATTGATCTGCCCACCAAGACAGACCAATTCTAATCATGTATCCTTAAAAATACAGCAATTAAGAAAGTTAATCTTTCGTTCATCTGGATGCCACTGTCCTGCTAAACTTTAATGCATGTCGTATGTGCCTCCATAATGTTTGATTAGTTCTCTCTCAGCTGTCCTTCCATAGTTTATAGCTTTATCTTTGTATTCAGCGGATTTATTTTGTAACTTTATTGTACTGGAGTCTATTCACTGTAATATTTCTCACTTGAGCTTCAGTGTTGGTAAAATTAATCAGTTCTCTGTAAAACTGAACATTATATTACAGAACAGACATCTTGTTGCTATGTGAGACCAAAGAAAGGTTTTGTACAATGGTTTACAAGAAGTTGTGTCCATTTACGATACATTATTAAGAATTATATTCAGAAATCTGTGTATCTATTAACATAATTAATGTATTTGTTTATAAAGGTAATTCTCAGTCTGAGATGTAGGATTGCTTTCAAATTGACTATTTGGAATATACTCCTTGTTTGCTTTGAGAACTGTTGTATGGTATTTTATATGGCAGACTAGTGAGGAGTGAGCTTTCTGTTTGCATTAAGAAGTATTATAAAATGTTATTTTGTACATAGGTTCATAGGTGTGTACTAGGCTAATAGCTCTGGGGCCTTTACTAGCCTAGCCATAGGATTACCCTGGCATAGTGCCACCCAACCTTAGTTCCCAGTGCCTTTGTCGAGTAGAGCCACTGGTGTTATTCCCGGGGTGAATTTTCTGTTTCCCATCCACTCATCAAGATTTCTCTTGGAGGGTCAGCAAGGTGCTCTGCTTGACATGTATGGGAAGTCTGTTCCATAGCATGGGCATTCTCTGGGTTATGAACCTATCCCTTCAGCATGTTCTGTTAATTGTGGTAATGAGGTTGAGGTCTCTGGAGCATGTGGTGTGGAGGGATTGGGATTTCTTTAGATGTAGCATTTCTAACAGAGCTGGGTCAGACATGGCTTTGTAAGTCAAGCAGAGATCACGTTTAAGTAGGCGATATGAGACAGAGAATAGTTGGAGTTTTTTGAGTCTGTCCATATAGGACAAGTGTTTAAGGTCTAGGATCCTCTTTGTGAGGTACTTTTGTGGCCTCTCCAGTTATTGCAGGTGTCCAGTGGGGTACATGGCAAATGGGGCATTGTACTCGATGATTGGCCGAATGAGGGAGTGGAGGGAGACAGTGACCTCTTTCATCCTGGATGCAAAGCCCTTAGTAATGAGATGTGCCACATAGAAGGACTTTCTGTCCACAGTGGCAATGTGGTGATCAAAAGAGAGGTTTCTGTCAACCAGTGTTCCCAGATCTCTTATAACGTTTTCTGTGTTCAGTGGACTACCATCAGTGTGGAATTCATGGGAACTGGGTTTTTCCCAAAGGGGATGACACATTTTCTGGCATTGAGCTTAGGCCATGATTCTGACACCAGTCGTTGGTCACAGTGAGGCCATTCTGTAGGATGGCAACATCACTTGGGGAGTTAATAATAGCTCCTAACTTGCAATTGTCTGCGAACTTTGTCAGCCAGAGTTCCTTCGTGTTGGCCTGGACTTCAGATAAGTAGATACCAAACAGGAGAGGACCCAAGACCGAACTCTGTGGGACTCAACTCGTGACTAATCGGCAGTCTGACTTGGAGTCAGCTACTTTCACACTGTTAGTTCTGTTGGAGTCAGCTGCTTTCACACTGTGGGTTCTATCTGTGAGCCAGTTTGCAACCCGCACAGGTTAGTGTCGAACATACCTCTTGTTTGCTTTGAAACCCATTGTAAACAGTTAACTTGTTAGATAGGTTAGAGCATCGAAAAGGTACAGTGTATAAGAGAAAATGTGTGTGTGCTGATGTGAGGTTATTTCCAGCTATGCCAGGAGAAGTAAGGCAGTGGATATGTAATATATGCCAGCATAGCTAGCAATTGTCATTTGTATATCAAACTGATTTGTACAGGTACTTGTGTTGAAAGTGTATTTGTAAAGCTGTTTGTGTTAAAAAAAATGTACCAACAGTGGGTCCTGCTGGACAGAAAAGAAATACACCTGCATGTCAGACTGTGGTGTAACTGTTGAAATGAATATATTGTAAGAGGATACTGGAAGAGAAGAAGTTAATCTCAGTCCAGCTAACTTTGAAAAATATTTTGATATTAATTTACCTGGTTTAGGCCATAAAAATTGTATCTTACAGATCTGATTGCAGCCAGAACCAAAATGCCTGTGAAAACCAAGACGAGGAATCCTACTGAAATGATGATTTAATAGTAGATGAGAGAGAAATCTCAGAGCACTTTGTTTTGGAACTAACAAAACCACTAACCCACTTAGTCTTACCTTGCTCCAGGAAGTCAACTAGGAAACAGTAATCCTTTTAGATGAGTTAGGAAAATATAGTGATAACAGTTAAGTATTGTTTTTCTGTATCTGTGTGAATCTTTCCATCTGTGTTATTTGTAATATTTCCTGTGATTGAAACTCTGCTGTTTTATTGAAGATATGTATTTAGTATTTTCATGTTCTTTCATTATTTTTTATTAAATATATTTAAACTTTTCTTGTGGCTGGTCTTTTAGAGAATACTTTAACCTTTGAGAGTACTTAGATTTATTTGGTAACACTGTGGCCACTCCTGAAAGCCTTGTTAGATTGGTCAAACACTACCATTTGTGTTAGTATTAATTTTACTCTGTATAATTGGTTACCCTTCTAAGAGCTTTAGAATAGCTGGCTTTGGAGTGTTTTGGTGGCAGTATCTACCTTATAGTCTGGGCACAAACCTCAAGAACTGGACTTTTCACTAAATAATGCTTTACCATTGATGCAAGCTTACTGTGAAAAGTACTTAACATGTACAATGTGTTTAAAAAAGGCTCAAGGCTAGTATTGTGGTTCCAGCTGCACCAGCCTTTGACTGTGGTGTTCATGTTGCTGACAAAGAGCTAATAGGGATGCAGCAGCCTCTTAACTCACAATTTAAGGCAAAACTGGTGGTAATGTTGGTCTTTGTGATGTCTACTTTCTTTAAAATGATGGAATGCAGGTACAATGACATTATGGAGAAACAATTGGCAAAATGATTATTGTTGTTATTTCTAAGTATGAGGTTTTGGAATACATAGAAGTATACAGTCAATATAAAAAGTGTGCACACCACTGTTAAAATGCCAGTTTTTTTGTGAAAAAAAAATGAGACCCCAATAAATAATTTCAAAACTTTTCCCACCTTTAATCTGACCTATAACCTGTACAACTCAATTGAAAAACAAATCTGCAAGGGGAAAAAATATAAAAAATAAAAAACGTACAATAAGCTGGTTGCATGTGTGCACACCCTTAATCTAATACTTTGTTGAAGCACCTTTTGATTTAATTACAACATTCAGTCTTCTTAGGTATACACCTGCCATCAAAGAGATTCTGATTAACCCCAAATAAAGTTCAGCTGTCCTAGTAGGATTTTCCTGACATTTACTCAGTTGCCTGCTACAGCAAAAGCCATGGTTCGCAGAGAGCTTACAAAGCATCAAAGAGATCTCATTGTTGAAAGGTATCAATAAGGAGAAGGGTACAAAAACATTTCTTCAGCATTGGATGTACCATGGAACACAGTGAAGACAAGTCATCAAAAAGTTGAGAAAATATGAGACAGCAGTGACATTGCAAAGAACTGGACGTCCTTCCAAAATTGATGAAAAGACGAAAAATAAAATGGTCAGGGAGGCTGCCATGAGACTTACAGCAACACTGAAGGAGCTGCAGGAATTCCTGGCAAGTACTGGTGGTTGTGTACTACATGTGACAACAGTCTCCCATATTCTCCATATGTCTGGACTATGGGGTAGGGTTGCAAGACGGAAACCTTTTCTTACACAGAAAAACATCCAGGCCTGGCTAAAATTTGCAAAGCAATACATCAAGTCTCCCAAAAGTATGTGGGAAAATGTGTTATGGTCTGATGAGACCTAGGTTCAACTTTTTGCCACCAATTCCAAAAAGTACGTATGGTGCAAAAACAAAAGTTTGCATCACCAAAAGAGCACCATCCCCACGGTGAAGCATGGTGGTGGCAATATCATGCTTTGAGGCTGCTTTTCTTCAGCTGGAACTGAAGCTTTAGTCAAGGTGGAGGGAATTATGAACAGTTCCAAATACCAGTCACTTTTGGCCCAAAACCTTCAGGCATCTGATAGAAAGCTGAAGATGAAGAGGAATTTCACCTTTCAACACGACAATGACACCAAGCATACATCTAAATCAACAAAAAGAATGGCTTCACCAGAGGAAAATTAAAGTTTTGGAATGACCTATCCAGAGCCCAGACCTAAATCCAATAGAAAATCTGTGGGGTGACCTAAAGAGGGCTGTGCACAAGAGATGCCATTGCAATCTGACAGACTTGGAATGCTTTTACAAGGAAGAGTGAGTAAATATTGCCAAGGCAAAGATGTGCCATGTTGATAAACTCCTACCCAAGAAGACTGAATGCTGTAATTAAATCAAAAGGTGCTTCAGCAAAGTATTAGTTTAAGGGTGTGCACAATTACGCAACCAGCTTATCATACTTTTTTATTTTTTATATTTTTCCCCTAACAGATTTGCTAGTTTTTCAATTAAATTGTGCAAGTTATAGGTCACATTAAAGGTGGGAAAAGTATGGAAATAATTTTTATATCACAAAAACCTGGCATTTCAACAGGCGTGTGTACACTTTTTTATATCCACTGTGTCTATCAGTGAAACCATTCTTCGAGTAGAATTGTACTGGACCAGTGACCTAGAAGTTGTAAATAGTTTTTAGAAAAAACATGCACATTTGCTGCTAACTGTGTAAATCTGGCAAATGTAATTGCTACATTGTTTTTTCTTTTATACAGTTCTCAAGTTTTACTAGGTATTGCCATTTTAGTACTTAATGTTAAAGGCACTTTATGGTATCTCATTACATTGTTAGGGTTATGTGATTGTAATTTAATAGTCATTGATGGTATTATTCAGTGGTTCTGATGAAGTCTTATTTGTTACTAAGAAGGAAAGTGTTAGACTAATCCATTTTTGTATGCGTGACTAAAGTTTCTATTAATAATTGTCAGTGCTTTTTATAGTTTTATAGTTTTGAAACTCAAGATGTTTCTGATCTGATCTGCAGGACACTGCATGAGCCTTGTTCTAGTTAAATATGTAAATGTCCCAACATATCCTTGTTTTGCATGTCTCTGACTTATTTTTAAATGGAATATTAGTGCTAAAAGCTAACCATGATAATGTAAGGCTAGACTTGTTAAGATCCTGAAAGATCAGTAGCTTAAGTACTGAGACTATGTACTTAGCTTTACCTTCTTATCCTTAATATAACAACTCATAAAGAAAATAAGGAGTCCCCCACACACACACACTGTATGACTCTTTCAAGTTTATTGTTCACTAGTATGGTTGTTACCAAACTATGTTGTAACTATACTATGTTAACTGTTTGTCCTTTGGATGTGACATTAAACTGAGGCCCCCTCAGGTAGTTGCAAAAGATCCCACGGCACCTATCAAAAAAGTTTGGAAGTTCCTCGTTGTCCTGGTCAAATTTCCCCTAGTAGTGTGAATACCACCTCTTGTCTCCCAGAAAAGATGCCACTTCCCTAGTGGGACTAACCTAGTTGATGAAGGATAAATAAATAAAATCATACCCATATTAGCTTTTTTGTGCAGTTTTTTTCATTACTCCATCACTTGCATCAGTGTTCTTCACTTTGATCTCTGTTGTAGCAATAAGCTATATGCGTTATATCCTGCTTAGGATGTAACAGCCATCCGGATTCCATATCTTCAGGGCATCTTCAATATGCCCACCTCATTAGCTAGTTCAAGTTTAGCTGACTAAAGACTGTTTTTTCAGGATCGACAGTTGGCCAGTGCTGTTCCATTGCTGGGCTGATGGATTTTTTTCTCCTAAAACTGCATATTAACTAGTGAAATCTAACTTTTCCTGAAAAAAGTACTTTTAAGGTAGGCAAAAGTGCTTTTGTTGATGAGCTTCCTGACTTTTATTTATTTTTAAATGGGAATGCACTTTTTTGCTTGATCTGATGTTTTCCTTTTCGTTTATTCCCCAACTGATGGGTTCAGTTCCAAGACTCTGATCCGACTCAGCCGCTTTTACCAGACCATTGGATCTAAGAACTCTTCAGTTGCTTCCTTTACCTGTAACACCATTCCAACCTAGCATACCTCAGATCTCGTTTCCTGCCATTCAGCTTCAGACACAGATCCTATCACTGTCAAGCTTTGGAGTACATTTAGCCTTTTTTGTTGAGTTATTCTCTCAAACTTTTGTTGCTTATATTTTTCTAATTCTTTTACCTCCCACCCTTAAACGTTTTTAGCTATTTTCTGTACTCCTTGTGGCTACCATTTCTTGGTACCTCCTTTAAGTATTATAATTTGTATTCTTTACCTTATGATTACTCATTTGAGGAGTTCTTTTCTACCATTGTTGATAGTTCCTTTCCCTTTCTAACTTTTTTCCCTTTTTCTTCACTTTTCCTTCTGTAGTCTTTTTCGGTAAATCTGTACTCCGACAACAATGGCTGATGAGCCAACTTGATTTAAAAAGTGTGTGACCTGTCAGCATAACCTTCCCAACTCAGATGCCCGCTGGGAATGTGTGTATTGTTTAGGACTCATGCACTTGGATGCAGGTTGCTTTCTGCTCTGGTTTTAACTCCAAAGCCTTAACTTATTAGAGAAATAAATTAGTCTTGAGAGGCCTCCTTCCTTCCTTCTACTTCTTCAGTTGCTGGGGCTCAAATCCCTACTAACAAACCTGGCAAAGGTAAGTCAGGTTCAGCTACCAGGGAAAAGGAGTCCCATAAGAGGTATCTGGGCCATTCTTCATTGTCGGCTCCTTCATCGGAGTCATCTTCTAAGATGCGTAAGAAGTCAGATCTGACTCGGATCCAGTTTCTTCATAGCTCCCTTCAACTTTCCTGGAGGGATCTCCCTGTAGACACTCCAGATCTCCATCCACCACATCATCTCTTAGATCTTCCAGAAGTTTATCAGAAGCCAATGTGGATAGGATGATGAGGAAATTTCCCAGAGTGCAGATCCAGATGGTGGTACTCAAGGGTCTGCCTCCCATGGTATCCACAACCCATCCTTTGTCAACTTCCCCCTTGGTATCTCCTTCTCCGACCCATTGGTTTGGAACCCTCAGTTCCAAGACCTCTGGGGGCATCCTCATCAGATCAGAAGACGTGTCTGTTCTTCTGCTCTGGCGATTTCACTGAGTTGACCGGCTCTGAGTCTTTCTGAGCTGAGATATTGGCACAGGGTCTGGGGGGTTGGAATCAATTCTGAAGCTTTTTGAGCCAGCTCTTCCCCTCAGAGCTTCAGTGCTAGACAGTTCAGGTCTGACTCCCTCCCTCCTCGGGTGGAGTACTGGTGGAGTTGTAGGAGCCAACGGTTCAGGAACTTCTAGTCCCTTGACCATCAACTTATGTGACCCCCTAGGCATTTGGCCTTTGAGGTTATGGAGAGGATTTTCTCTCTGTCTAGAGAAGGGACATCCCTGCTCCCTTCAGATCAGACCACTTCATATCATTCAGTTCTATGCTTTAAGCCTCTTCCATCCATTCCACTGGGGCAACCAGCCCAAACTAGTCTCCAGTCAGTCTGTCAGGACATCAGCATCTCTTCTGATACTTCCCTAAAACACCCCACTGAGGAAGTCCCTCAGAAGAGAACATGTAAAAAGAGACACCTGGATTCCTCTCAGGAATCCCTCACAGTGGACACTGATATTGATGAGGGGGAGGGGTCCCCCAGAACTCCACCTGAAGACATCTCCTTTGGAGACATCCTACAACTCCTAAAACAAAAAGGTGGTTGGTCCTCTGACACCCCCTTCCAGGAGAAATATGTGTTCTTGGAGGCTTTTGGGTCTGGTCCGTCTACTTCTTGGGTGATTCCGGTCCACTCCCGGCTGATGAGCATGTAGTTCTTGTTTCTCACTGGGCATGGAAGGGGCTCAATACTGTAGGGCCAATTCCAAAAAGACCAGACAAAAATTCTAGCGCCCCCCCCCTCCAAGGACTGGGTACACTGGAGCAAGGGATTCCCAGTCGATGCCATGGTTATGGCTGCAGCCACTAGGAAGGAACTAGCAGAGTAAAGTTCTCTGTGCATCTCCCTAACAGAGTCCAGAGCTTTAGACAGATTTGGAAAGCACATGGATGCTTCATCTACCTTTGCCCTCAGGTCTCTAAATTATCTGGCGCACTTGATGAAATTACAAGGAGATATGACCAAAGAGCTTGCCAAATCTTTCTGGGCCCATGTCTGTCAAGGATGAAAATAGAATCTCCTGGCAAGTGGCAACCCTCTAGTCTGTTTTTAATATATCCATGACGTTGATCTCTCATGCAGTGACAGGTTCAGGCACAGCCATTAGGAGACATGGCTGGATGCAATTAAGTGATTTTGCGGAGCCCTTTAAGTCTTGGTTCATCAGTGTACCCTTTGATGGATTTTCTTTGCTTGGCCCCAAGGTGAAGGACACTCTCTTTCCAGATTTGAGCAAGAGGGAAAGAACTTGTCTGCCATTGGTGTATGTTTTTCAGTTCTTCAAAGACCTTTCTTAAGGAATCAGTGAGGAGGTAGAAAAACATGGTTTAGAAAATCACAGGGACCTTTTCAGGACTCATGTGGAGATACTTCTCCCAGAAGCAGAAGGGGGAACTCAAATGGAAGGTGCCACCCTCATTTCAGAGATGGCCTGCAGAACCAGGGCTTCAGGGATTCCTTCTCGGATAAGCCCTATCTGTGCCCCTGAAAGGAAGCATGGCTCTTTCCCTCTGAAGGCAGTCAGGGGGCATTTGTCTCTGCACCAGGTAATGAAAGATTATTGGGTGCGGAGAATCATATCCAGAGATTGTACCCCTCCAAATTTGAAAAAGATCCCCAGTGTTCCACCCAGTCAGAGGGAAGCAGCGATTCTAGAAATAAAAAAAACACTGCTAGAAAGAGTCATCCAAGAGGTTCATAGTTATTATCTTCCTGCTCAATGAATCTTGCAAGCCCTGGGATCCATGGCATAGGCCTTGTTAGTCTAGCCAGATTTCACATGCAAATTCATCAGTGGACACTTTCAGTCCAATGGTCCATTCTTCAACATCCATTAACCATTCCGGTCAAGATCACACAAGTGTGCAAATGATATCTTTTTTGGTGGATTAATTCAAATGAGCTCTCCGAAGGCCGTCCATTTGTTCTTTCCCTGCTCACAGCCATGGTGACCACGAACATCTCCCAAATGAAGTGGGGGGCACCATTTGGGAGGGGGAGTCCAAGGTACGTGGTCCCCCGAAGAGGCCAAGACGCATATCAGTGTCCTGGAAATGATCAGTCCTCCTAGCTTTGCCGGCCTTTCAAGACATTCTCCCATCTAGGATAGTTGCCATACAGATGGACAATATGTCAGTGGTCTCTTACATCAACAAACAGGAAGGAACCAGATCTTTACCCACTTTGTTGAGAAGCAGTGAGAGTATGCAATGGACGATCTCTTCTAGTCACTTTCTAATGGTAACTCAAAACCCGAGGAAGTCCAGCGTTACTGCAGACAAAACTAAGCAGGTCCATACTAATGGTTCATGAGTGGTCTGTCAATGTCAAAGTGGCAGAGAGAATTTCCTGTCGATGGGGATAGATGTGCTGCGATCTGTTCACCTCTCCCCTCAATCATAAATGCCGCAGGTACTTTGCCCTGATCCCTCCAATGAGGGAGTCACTGAGATATGCCCTAGTCCATGATTGCCCTCAGGCCTCCTTTACGCCCCCACCGTTACCTGTAATTCCCAAATTTCTGCAGAAAGGATTCCGGTTGAAGAGCACAGTTATCCTCATTGCACCCTTTTGGCCGTCTCATATTTGGTTCCCCTGCCTCTGGCCTCACCTTATGCATCTGCCCTGGATACTGGATCCCACTCCATTCCTGTTTCACCGATATGTATGACTCATTCAGACTTAACAGGCCTCAAGCTAACTACATGATTTCTTCAATTCCACTGATTGCTAGACAGCCCAGGCTCTCCTCCCCAGTCCATCACATCTTGTTAGAGTTCCCAAAACACTTCTACTAGTAGGATTTACAAGAGTAAATGGGAGCAATTTATTTTCTGGGCCCTTGATAAGGACCTGGATCCTTTTTCAGGACTGGTGCCATCTATCCTTGAATTTTTAGTGAAGGGGCTAGGTTTTCAACTATTAAAGTTCAGTTGACTGCAATTTCTAATTTCCATCTGGGCAGAAATAACCCTACCTTAACCTCCTCTAAGTTATGTAAAACCATTCTCAAGGGAGCTTCTTTTACTTGCACCTCTGTTAAAGGATCATACTACTCCTTGGGATTTAACTATCGTGCATTAGGCCTTAACACAAACTCTCTTTGAACCTTCAGCCAAAGCAGAACTTAATTTTTTGTTTTGGAAAACCATTTTTCTGGTTGTTATCAGATCAGCTAGACCAAGT
The DNA here is from genome assembly GCF_019279795.1 of Protopterus annectens. NCBI lineage: Eukaryota > Metazoa > Chordata > Ceratodontiformes > Protopteridae > Protopterus > Protopterus annectens. The sequence continues at coordinate 914,961,721 of NC_056741.1, read as the reverse complement.
GTCCAAACCCCAGGGTCCATCTTCTAAACCTCCTTATCTGATTTTTCACAGAGACGTGGTGTCCTTGTGAACAAATCTTTCGTGCCTGAGGTAGGTTCTGAGTCAAACATCAACCAAGTAATTAATCTGCCAGTTTTCTTTCCCAAATTTTCCAATAAGGGAGTGTCTGTTCCACCTTTTGGATATGCATTGACAACTTTGCCTTTTTCTGCACAGAACCAAAGGCTTCAGGAAATCTCACCAGTTATTTGTTTCCTTTTCTCCTAACAGATTGAGCAAACTAGTATCCAAAGATACATTGGCCAAATGGTTAACTGAATGTATTCCCTTTGTTTATGGTAAAAAAGTTTTTTCCTTGCCCAGGCATCCTAGAGCTCTTTCCCTGAGGTCAGTGGCAGTTTCTTCAGCCTTTTGGTCAAGGCCAGGCCTTCTTTAGATGAAATTTGTACAGCTGAAACCTGGACTAATTCTCACATCTTTATTGCTCATTACAAATTAGATTTGATTTCCAGGAACAGAGTAGCCTTTGGCTCTGCAATACTGTGGAATATCCTTCCATGACGGCCACCTAAGGTTCCAGTACCTGAGGACTCTGTCCCATCAATTGAGGAATGAATGAAAAGGACAACGTCAGATAAAAAAGTTGTGTATTCACCATAACATTCTATTTGTGTTGTCCATTTCATTCTTCCTCAAATTCCCACCCACCTGCCCGCTTTGCTTCTGGAAAGATCTAAAAGTTGTACAGAACCTCTGTTCTTTGTTTGACCTCCAGCTTCCTTTTTCCTTTCTGCCTTTGTTAATTTCTGTAATAGGTTGTCTCTTTATCTGTAGGGACAGCAAACTTGACCTGAGGTGTGTTAGGTTGCTGGGGTATTATGGGTAAAGGGAGGACGTTGAGAGTTCTTGAATCTGATCTGATCTCATAGAAGCAGCCGAGTAGGATGAGTCTTGAATCCAAACTCATCAGTTGAAGAATAAAAATTGACAACCCAGATGGAATGTTATGGTGAGTGCATAACTAGTTTTTTTTTTTTTTTTTTTTTTAACTAATTTTTCTGAAGAGAAGTTGTATTTATACTTTTTGGGGCTGGATAAAGTGTGATTTAAGTGCTTTTTACTATATTTTTGAGGGGGAAAGTTACTTTTTTTGGTACTTCCCTGTTTTTCCAACTATTGCTGCTAAGCTTCCCCAGAAGCAAGCACCATATCTGATGTCAGTTTTCATTCTGTCCTCAACTGTTTGGTTTGGATCCAATCCTCTGCTCCATCTCAGCCATTGCTTTAGCTCATGGCCACCTAAACTCTCAAGCTCTTCCTTTACCCATAATGTACCAACCCCTGACAAACCTCAGGTCTCGTTTGCCGCTTTCACAACTAGACATGGTCTTCTTGAGCTGTCACACTACATTGCTATATATGATGTGTTTTTCTATTTATCTTTAAAAACTTCTTTTTAGTTATCTTTCCTACTCCTTGCACTTGGTGTAGCTCTTTTTTTTTTTTTAAACTGTAGTTCGTATTGTTGTTCCTTTCCTTTCTTGTACACATCTTGTGTATGTGTGTGTGTGTGTGTGTGTGTATATATATATATATATATATATATATATATATATATATATATATATATATATATATATATAAAGAAAAACACTTTTCTGCTATAATTCCATTTTTTCTGCCTTAATTTAATTTTTTTCTTCTTGTGTGCAAGATGTCTGAAAAAGGTCCTTCTGGTTTTAAAAAATGCCAAAAGTGCGTGAACAAACTGCCCTTGTCCAATGCCCATACTCTGTGTCTGTTGTTTGGGCCCATACAACCTTCAGCTTGAGTGCACTATCTGTCAGAATTTTAATCCGCGTGCAATACCTGAAAGAAAAAAACAAGCTGATTTTGAATGGTTTACTTCCAATTTCCTTTTCAGAAGTTATTGCTGAGGTTCAATCCCCAAAACCGAAAGCAAAGGAGCCTGTTATGATTTGTTACAACTGGAATTTCCAGAACCTTCATCTGTCCCCCCAGTGCTCTCAGCATTGGAGGATGTGTTTGTTACAGTCTGTGGTTTCCCTGACAAGCCAACCTGCTCCACTAAGAAAGCAGACAGAATGTACAAAGTACCCCAGTCTTTCAAGTTTTTATACACAAATCCTAGACTTGACCCAGCAGCTATCGCTTTAGTTAATGCAGCTGCTACCGCACATTTTAATTCTAATTCTCCTTTTGATAAGAATGGTAATCCTTTGATAAGTTTTGGAAAAAAAGTATACTTTTGAAATTTTGATTTTCAGAATTCTGAACTGTTTAAGCTGGTACGTTAAAAGTTTATCCTGATTAACTGTTAAAGCTTGTGGAATGTTTTGGTTCATTTGCCTGTTGTGAGGAAAAAATCTGCTTTATTTACATCAGTTTCTTCTTTTTCTCAGGTCATTATTCATTGTTTGAAATGTGTTTTTATGACTCCGTAGATACTGCTCCTAGGGCTGCTGCCACTGGTACTGTTTTAAGGAGATTTGCCTGGCTGTATTCTTAGAACCTCCCAGAAGATATAAAAATGAAATATTGAATTATCTTTTGGATAGAGATTTAGTTTTTGGACTCTGTGCAGTAGAGGTTATAAAAAGTACGATGAGAGAAGTAAGCTGATTCAGGGAATCTTTCAGATTTTTCATTTCTCCTCTTCTAAATTTTCCAAGGGATTTTCTGCCCCTTCGTCCAGTTTTGGCAAGAAACAATTTAAACAGTCTCAGCAGAATGCTGGTAAGCAGATGTTTAAAAAGCAATGACAGGGAGGTTCTAAAAAGCAAAAATACAGACCCACCCCCCAGAACAAAGGACAGTCAACTCAGAATGACTATATAAGGGATCTTATTCTCCCCTCTCACAAAGTATGACTCTCCATTTTCTCTTTGGCAACCGATTGTATCATACAAATGGTCCTGAATGTGTTCCATCTAGAATATAAATGACAGTGTAAGGAAATTTCATCTTTCCAGGGGATTCCTCCTCATCTGCCAGACCAAACCCTTTTTTTCCTCCTGTTCTACATTGTACAATGTCTAAAGGGGTAACTAGACACCAGTTCTGGATCTTTCTTGAATCAGTCTGTGATAGTGGCCAAGTTTAAAATGTTTTGTTAACAACCTATTACTCCTTCTTCCTCATTTGAGTTTTCTAGAAAACTTGCATTTAAAAGATGCATATCATCACATTCCCATTCATTCAGATTTCATGAATTTCCTAAGGTTTTGTGTATGTGGTTTACATTATCAGTTGTCTGCCTTACCCACTGGGCTGTCCACTGCTCCAAAAGTATTCACAAAGTATCTGGCTCTGTTGTAGCCCATTACAAACTGCATAGTATCCACATTTCGATGACTTGATTATCTTTGCAGAGTCTTTTCCAGAGTGTCAGGAATCTCTCACTTTGATAAGAGATCTCCTACAAAGGCTGTGATTCAAAGAGAAAATTCAAAGCCATTTTTTACTGACACGCACAATTGTGTTGCGGTGGTGCCTGCTAGACAACCCAGTACAAAGTTTTTCTCTCACAGTAAAAAAATAGATCTGTATTTAGATCTATTACAGAGGTTTTCCACTCAAACTTATGTCACAGAGAGGGAATTCTTCAGGAATTTGGGTTTCTTGGCTTCTGTGATTCTTATACCTTGTGCGAGACTCCACATGAGAATGATACAGTGGTATCTGAAGTGTCTCTGATCCCAGTATCAGCTAACATACCTCAGATCTCATTTGATGCCTTAGCGTACAGATGTGTCCACTGCATAATTTCGAGCGAGTGACTTTTTATAACTTTACAATATTACAATCTTTTTTAGCACTTCTTGTTCATAGGTAGTTACTAGGCTATCTGCCCAAAGGCATTTATAAGCCTAGCCAGAATGTGTTGGCTTTTGCCGCCCCCTTAGATTTGTGCCATGTGCCTCTGTCCAGCAGAGTCACTGAAGTGATCCCCAGGGTAAACTTTCTGTTTCCCATCCACTCGTCAAGGCCTTCACTGCCCCCTTAGATTAGTTCCCTGTACATCTGTCCAGCAGAGTCATTAAAGTGATCTCCGGGGTAAAATTTCTGTTTCCCATCCACTCGTCAAGGCCTCTCTTGAAGAGTGTCAGCGAGGAGCTCTGCCTAATGTAAATTGGAATCTTGTTCCAAAGCATGGGAAGTCTCTGGGACAGGACTCTATCCCTCCAGCACGTCCTGTTTATTGTTGTGGTGAGGTTTAGATCCCTAGAGTGTGTGGCTCGAGGGGATATGGTTTTCTTTAGGTGGAGCATGTCCATCAGTTCTGGGTTAAACATGGCCTTGTATGTCAGGCAGAGATCACCTCTGAGTAGGCAGTATGCAACCCGAGTACAGCTGGAGTTTCTTCAGTCGAGCTGCATTAGGCATCTGTTTGAGGCCAGTGATCCTCTTGGTGAGGTACTTCTGTGGTCTTTCCAGCTGTTGCAGGTGTCTTGTAAGGTGCATCCCAAATGGGGCATTGTACTCTATGATGGGTCTGATGAGTGATGAGTAGAGGGGCATAATGACCTCTTTTGATCTGGAAGCGAACCCTTTTGTGATTAGGTGGGCCACATAGAAGGATTTTCTAACCACTTTGGCAATGTGATTATCAAAGGAGAGATTACTGTCTACTTGGGTCCCCAGATCCCTTATTACATCTTCCGTATTTAGGGGAACACCACCTATGTGGTAGTTTGTGGTTACTTTGTTTTTTGCAAAGGGGATAACTATGCACTTTTTGGCATTTAGCTTGAGGCCATGATTTTGACACCAGGTATCCGTCTCAGTGAGACCCTTTTGGAGGAGGTCTGTGTCAACTGTAGAGTCAGTTATAGCCCCTAGTTTGCAGTCTGCGAACCTGGTCAGCCATAGTCCTCCTGTGCTTGCCTGTACCTCTGAGAAGTATATTCCAAAACAGGAAGGGTCCTAAGACTGAGCCCTGGGGAATGCCACTTTTAACCGGTTTAGAGTCTGACCTAGCTCCTGCAACTCTCACCATGTGGGTTCTGTCCATGAGCCAGTTGACAACCCATCTTGTGACGTAGGGGTTTATGTTCAGGCTGGTGAGCTTGTCTATAATACCAGAATGGGGAATGATGTCAAAGGCCTTTGCGAGGTCTAGGTAGGCTTTGTGTACCACCTGTCCCTCGTCTATAGCCTTGGTAACTGTCTCAAAGAAGTCCACCAGGTTTAGGAGGCATGATGTGCCCTTAACAAAGCCGAACTGGGTAAGGTCTAGTGTTTGGAGGTTCCCAATGTCTCTGTTAATGAGTTCCATAGCCTTGCAGACCAAGCTAGTCAGGCTTATAGGACAATAGTTCAGTTATCTCCTATATAAGTGTGTACTTCTTGAAGACCATTATTGGTATTCCTGTTTACTGTACTTTTCAGTACTTCTTTTTACCATAACTGGTGTTGTTTTCTTCTAATCTTTCTTCAGTACAAAAAAAAAAATTTAACACCTGACTCTAATTTAATACCTTTTTCTTACATCATATCTGAGAAACCTTCTGGTTTCAAAAAGTGTGTGGTCTACAGCCATAAAAGTCCTATCTCAGACACACATTCAAAGTGTGTCTACTGTTTAGGCCCAGCTCACTTTGATTTGAATTGTGATATTTGTAAGACCTTTAACCCAGGAGCTTTGACTGATAGAAAAAACAAGCTAATTTTAAGAGGTTTGCTACTTTCTAAATCTGCTTTGACATATTCTAGGGCTCAAACCCCTGAAAAAGTTGACAAGTGAGATTACCTCCACAAAAAATTGAGAAAATGTTCCCCAGATCCGACTACTTGGGCTCCATATCCAAACCTTCCATTAATGTGGCAAAAGTTTCGGATCCGACCTCTTTGGATCCAAAATCTCAACCAGAAAAATGTCCTCAGATCTGATCACTGCAACTGGTTCTGAATTCTGTCTCTTCTCACCTCCCTTCCCCTTTTTTGGAATAGTGACCAAGACATCACTCCAAGGTGTCTTCTGCAGCATCCTCTCTATGATCTTGCAAGAGTCTGACCAAAGCCAATGTAGACAGAATGATGAGGAGAATCCCTGTCAGTGAAGATTCAAATGGGAGTTCTGGCTTCACCCCATTGGGTCCAAAGGCCCTTATCAGTACTACTCCACTGTTATTGGCTCCTTCTCCGATCTGACCATTGATTACAGAGCCATTGGATGCAAAGATCCTGGAGCATCTGGCTCAAATCCAAAAATCCTGGTATCTTCAACTCTGGTGGCATCCCTGTGTTGCCCAGCTCCAAGCAGTTTGGAGATGGATGACTGTCTGATTTGCAGCCTCTGCTCTGGATCTGGGGTGTTGGAGTTGACTCTGAAACAGTTGGAGCCATCTCTACCCCTTGGAGCTTTAGATAGCTCAGCTCCTACTCCCTCCTCAAGTACTGTGCCTTCAGGGCGGAGGGAGCATCTCTTATCGGAGCCATTGGTCTCCTTCCCAAGGCATTCTACATTCGAGGTACTGGAGAGAGCTTTCTGTGTTCTAAGAGTTCAGACTTCTCTTCCATCTTCAGCTCCAGCTACCCAACTCCATTTGACTGTGTGTCTAGAGTCTCAGCCAAATGCACACTGGGGTAGCCTGCCCAAACTCTCCTTCAGAACACACAGCAGGGTATATTAATCTCTTCTGACACTTCTCTGGGGCATCCCACTGAAGAAGTTCTCAGGAGGAGAAAGTGTAAAAGGTGACACTTGGACTCTCCCCAAGAGTCTGTCAAAGAAGATACTGACTTTGAGGGGGAAGGATCCCTAAGGTCACCACCCAACCACATCTCATTTGGAGACATCTTAGAACTCCTAAAGCAAAGAGGTGGTTGGTCCCCTGACAACTCTTCCCAAGAGGAGTCAGTATTCCTGGACACATTTGGAGCTGGTGCATCTTCCTCTTGAGTGACTCCGCCTGCCAATGAGCTCATTGATTTGGCCTCTCGACTGGCATAGAAGGACCCTGATACCATCAAGCCTATCCCTAAGAGACTCGATAGGATCCTGGCACCACCGAAGGACAGATCACATTGGAGTCATGGAGTACCAGTTAATGCCATGGTTTTAGTGGCAGCCACAAAGAAGGAATCAGCAGAGCAAAGTTCCTATGTCCACCCCCCCCCTAACAAGGAGTCTAGGATGCTGGACAGATTTGGGAAGTTTCTATACTTCAGCGACCTTCGCCCTGTGGTCGCTGAATTATTTGGTGCACTTCACGAGACCTCAGAGGGATTTGATTAAGGGACTTCCCATATCCCTCACTGGGACGATATCATCCAAGGCAGAGCGCACTGTTGCCTTGCAGATGGCTACCCTTCAGTCCATTTCAAACTTGTCCATGAAGCTTATCTTATCTGCAGCTGAAGGTACCTCATGGAGGTGAGTTCAGGCATTTCAGTCAGACATGCCTGGATGCACTTGTGTGATTTTTTCAGAACTGTTCAAATCTTCCTTCGTCAGTGCTCCTTTTGACAGAAGTTCATTATTTGGCCCCAAAGTAAAAGACTCACTCTATAGTTGTAAGCAGGAAGGAGATACCCTGTCTGCTGTGGGCATATGTTTTTCGATCCCTCAAAGTAAGGAACCAGCAAGGTGGGAGAAAAATGTGGTTTAAACAGTCCCAGGACCCTTTCTAAGATCCACATGGAGATGGTTCCTCCAGGGGCAGGGGGGAACTCTAATGGAAGGTGCCATCCCCGTGGCAGAGGAGGTCCACATAACCAAGGATCCAGAGACCTCTTCTTTGACAGGTTTGATCAGTGCTCCTGAAAGGAGGCCCAACTGTCCATCTCGGGAGGCAGTCCGGGATCGTTTGCCAGAGAGCCTGGCAAGAGAATACAAAAGATGCATGGGTGCAGAAGATAATAACCAGAGGTTTTGTAATACTGTTTTCCCTTCCACCCCAGCTAGTAATAAACAATATCCCCGATGTTCCACCCAGTCAGATGGAGGCAGCAGCAATTGAGATAAACAAGCTGCTAGAAAAATGTCATCCAGAGGTTCCACCAGACAAGAAAGTGTCTGGAACCTATTCAAGATTCTTTTTAGTGCTAAAGAAAATAGGAGACTGGAGACCTGTTTTGGATCTCAACAATGTAAGTACACAAAGTTCAGGATGGTCACAGTTCAGTCCATTCTGCCTTTTCTGCATAAAGATGACTGGATGCGCTCAATAGATCTTCAGGATGCATACTGTCACATCCAAATGAACAGACGATCCAGGAAATGTTTGTGCTTCCGGCTGGGAGCCAGTCATTACTGATTCAGAGCTCTGCCTTTTGGTCTCATCGCAGCCCTCAGGGTGTTTACCAAGTGTATGGCAGTAGTAGCAACAGCTCACTTGAGACTGCAGGGATTTCAGGTGTTTCCATAGCTGGATGACTGGCTGATAACTGCTCCGACCAGACATCATCTGATTCTAGCTTGAGACTACTTACTCCAGTTATGCTTTCACTTGAGGATTTCAGTCAGTCACAACAAATTTCATATTGAACCAGTACAGATATTGGAATTCATCAGTGCCTCACTCAAACAGCTTCTCTTTCTCTGTCCAGTCTGTTCAGTTCCAGGTCAAAAAGGTAATTCAAAGTTTTTCTCTTTCAGGTTGACCGATCCTTCAAGCTTTTGGTTCCACATTGGAGACAATCATTCTGGTACCTTTGGCAAGGTACAATATGAAAATTGTTCAGTGGAAACTTGCAAATCAGTAGTCCATTCTCTATCAGACATTATCCAGTCAGATCAAAATAACACAAGCTTGCAAAAATTATCTTCTATGGTGGATACACTAGAGTATAAGAAGGTTGTCCCTTTATTCTTTCCCAAACCAAGGCCAAAGTGAGTACAGATCGGGGGCATTTCTTGTGAAAGGCAGATGTCATTCTATTCACTTGCTGCAGTATTCTTCACTTGAGGGATATCCCCACCAGATGGCGCCCCAATGTCGGCCAGTATGCAAAAGACTTTTTCACCACTGTAGGGTACATGGTACCTATGGCGTAGGATGTACGCACATACCATACTCGGTACATTTCTGCCGCCAGTCAGAAAGCCAGCTACCAAACATTGGTCTTGCAGTTTTCAGCGATTTAGTCATCATTCTCTCAGATAAGTACCCCATTGTGGAATTTCTTCTTTGTTCCTTTTTGTTATGTCATCCAAGAAGGGCAAGTGCTTGTGTTGAAGACAAATTCCACATAAGGACAGCCATACCTGATGTCTCTTCTGCGTAGGCCTTAATCACAACCATAGGTCTTTTATCTGCCAGTTCTTTGTTCCAAAGACTCTTAGAAGCAGGCTTAATTCCTTAGCTTTGTACTTTAGAAAATCAGTGTTTAAAGTTGCTAACAAAATGTTTAGAGGGTGCCCCGGGATCCGATACTCTGCCTCTGAAGCATAAGGCCAAAAAAAGCTACGCCTATGCCTTTGTCTGCACTTCTACCGTGCAGCGTTCCTCCCAAGGCACTCGTCAACCCAGAGGCATGTGAGAATTCTGGCTTGGAGTCGCAAGTCAAATCCACTTCTGAGGTCGCCTTGCCTTCAGCTGCGAGCACGTCGCTAGAGGTTGAACGTTCATCCAGTTTGGACGTCGAGGTGTAGCCAAGGCTTGAATGCGTGGAGGATCCTAGGGGTTTGCTTCTAGCTCTGCACCTGACGTCCCAGAGGCTGTGCCATTTGATACTAGGCCAAGGACTGGCCTTCCAACCCTTCAAAAAATAGTGTCTCCAGCTAAGAAAAACCAAAAGAAAGAACATTTAGCCACTACTACAGAGGCCCCTTCTGAATGGCAGGCGTTCTTCCAAAGTTTTTTCCAGGCCTTCATGACTCTTAAACAGACCTCTACAGTATCTCTTTCTCCAGACATTCAGTCCTCACAGAAAATGGTTAGGGAGTCTGAATTATCAGAGGATACCTCTTCTGATGAAGAGGAATCCTTACACTGCTCTACCCAACTACCCTCCCTTTCTGAATATGTATCTCCTGAAGAGGAGTCTGTAGGTGCTGAATCTCCTATGGAAATAATTTTCTTTGGGGAAACCATCTTGAAAATGGGGGAGCACTTTAAGTGGGATACTACTCAAATTTCAGACCTACAAAAAAGAGGTACTACCAGTTACTACAAATGAATTTGCCAAGTTCTTTGTCTCCACCTGTCCACACAGCTTTTTTGGATGCATTCCACAGTGCCTGTCTGAATCCAGATTTTCAGGCCCCAGCTCCTAAGAAGTCTAACCATTTTTATAAAGTCCCCAGTGACTATATTTTCCTTTTCAGATGCCCTGCAGCAGACCCCCCAGCAGTCCTTTCGGTTAATACTAACAAGCCATCCAGGATACTCCCTTCTACTTCCCTGTTACCTTCTGACAAAGAAAGTAGAACCCTGGAAAGACTAGGTAAAAAGACCTACACCTCAGCAACCCTAGCTTTCAGGGCTAGAAACTATCGGACACACATGACTAAATATTCTCTAGAATTATTGTCTCATGCTACTGACCTCTCAGACCTCCCAGAGTCAGAGAGGAAAACCTTAGCCCTGTCCCAGTTGGGAGCCACTTTCCAAGTGGCTAAACATTCCATAAAATGTTGTGTGCAGGTATGGCTGAGAAACCTGTGGGTTTTAGGCACTGCTCCTTATGTGGTCAGAAACTGTCCCTCACTGACTCGCATGAGGAGTGTGTCTACTGTCTAGCAGAGCCCCATTTAGAGATAGACTGCAACATCTGTGCAGGCTTCAATCCCCGGGCTCTTCTAGACAGTAGGAATAAGCTTTTGCTTAAGGGCTTAACTTCAGGGAGTCCCTTGGTTTCGGAATCTCCATCGAAGGTGCTAATAGATGCCAAGAGGAAGCACTCGTCCTCTAGGGACCACTCTTCAAAATGTCCAAAGCTGTTGGATCCAAGTACCACGGATCAGAGCCAAGCCTCAGGGGCTTCAGTTCTGAGTGCTTCGGCTCCAAGAACCTCTGTCTCTAGAGCCAGATTTGACCCCTCCAAGACCGGCAGGGTCTCTGATCTGACTGAGGGGACTAGGTCTCTGTCTGCTCCAGCGGCTTCGTCGGATCTGACGGTTCCACACCAGGCAGGCTCGAATCAGTCGACTCTGTCAGCATCCCCGGCTCCATCGACTCCTTCAGCTATGATGGAGGCCATAGTTATTGTAGATTCCCCAGTCCAATCTAGGTACTCAAATCTGAGGAGACCCAGCAGGTCCTCTTCTAGGGACTGTAGGCTTTTCTACCACTCGGGACACTCCTGTGTTTCCTCTGAGTCCACCAGGAGTTTACTCCCCTCGGACATGGACCAACTGATGAGGAGCTTCCTTAAAGCCCAAATGGAACTGGGTCTTCTCCCATCCCCTAGCCATGCGCTAAGGGGTCCCTCTCCCACTCCCATGCTCCTCTCTCCCCAACCGACTCCAGAGAGCTTGGTGCCCCAGGTTCAGGGTTCGGAGAATGAGCGTCAGTTGGCATCAGGAAGTACCCGTACTCCCATGCTTCCTGGGTCCCTGGTGGGGTTGACTCATTTTCTATGTGGTTCGGCATTACCTCATGCCCCAGACGTCCACCTGGGCCATCCATGGGTGTGGGTACTGAGCCGGGGTCCCCCTTTCCACCCCACACAGCCTCGGCTGGTGGGGAGGCCGAGAAGGGCACTTCGTCCAGTCACTCGGCCTTTCAGGCAGTAGAGGTCAGCTTCCTCCTCTTCAGCTCTGAACCCTATATTGCCTGTTTCTGTTTTGGTCAGCGAGTCCTTGTCTTTGGTCCAGAGTCAACCACCCCGTGATCGCCTTCAGAGGGGGAGTTACCCCGTTGGGGTCCCCTCCTCCTTAGAATCCTCCCCACAGCCTCGGTGGAGGAGCCTCCTTGGAAGAGGTCATGCAAGATGAGGCGCCTTGACTTCCCTCAAGAGTCTTTGACAGATGACATGGACTTTGATGAAGGGGATGGGTCCCCCAGACTTCCGCCCGAGGAGATGTCATTCAGTGACATCCTAGAAATCCTTAAAGAGAGGGGCAGTTGAGCTCCCCCAACCCCGTCCTCTGATCAGTCTGTGTTCCTGAAGGCATTCGGGGCGGGCCCATCTACTTCCTGGGTGTCCCCCCCATGGACAAGTTGGTCCAGCTCGTGGAGCTGCCCCAAGCGGGCAGACAAGTTCCTTAGCCCCCAAAAGAGATGCCCTTCTGTAGTAAAGGTGTACTGGTGGATGCTGTTGTGGTTGCCGGAGCTACCAAGAAGGAGCTGTGGGAACAGAGCTCCTCAGTTCATCCCCCTAACAGGGAGTCTAGGGCGATCGACCGATTCAGGAAGCCCATGTTCGCCTCAGCCATGTTTGGGCTGAGGACAGCTAACTACATGGTACATTTCACCTAGCTAGAAAGGGATTTGGTGTCGGAGCTTTCCACTTCCTTTTCAGAGTTATTGACTCTGGAGAACTTGAAAGTGGTGTTTCCGAAGCTTGCTACTTTCACCTCCCTAGCCAATGCTTCGATGAGGTTGATCTCAAATTCGGTCAAGGCCACCTCTCGAGTGGCAGGTACAGGCATTACCATTAGGCGCTACGCCTAGCTCTGCCTATGCAGATTTGCGGACAACTTCAAGGCAGCCTTCACTAATGCCCCTTTTGATGGGTCCACCCTCTTCGGTCCCTCAGTCAAGGATACTTTGACCCGCAGTGAGCAGAAAGATAAGACATTGTCAGCTGTCTGGATCACATTTTCTACTTCCCAACACTCCTTTCCTAAGACTCAAGAGGGGCGGTTAGAAACTGTGGTTCCATAAGGTGCAGCCTTCCTTCCAGGACACTCCACAGGAATCCACTTCTTCTGGCCGGGGGAGGTGATTTGACAACAGGTGCCGCTCAAGAAGCAGAGGGGGTCTGCAAAATCAAGGTTTCCAAGAACATTTCACAGAAAAGCCCCAGCAGTGCCCCTGAAATGCTGCCCGACTGTCCTGCCCTGGAGGCAGTCAAGGTTCGTATATCCCTGCACCAACTGGCCTGGGTGACCATCACCTCAGACTAACTGTGCTAAACATTGTATCCAGAGGTTATGTCATTCCATTCAATTCCACCCCCCTTCAGAAGTCACTCCCAGATGTCCCACTCTGCCAAAGGGAGTTGGCTCTTGCAGAGGTCCGCAACCTCGTTCAAAAAAAGGGCCATCCAATGGGTCCCAACAGGACAGCAAGGATCCAGAACTTACTCTTGCTTCTTTTTAGTGCCAAAACGAACAGGGGGACCTGCATCCCATCCTGGACTTCAGTCGACTTAATCTGTCAGTTCAGAAGTCAGAGTTCCGGATGGTCATTTGTTCAGTCCATTCTGCTTCTGAGCAAGAATGATTGGATGTGCTCCATAGATCTCAAGAATGCATACTATCGCATCAAAATAGACAGTCGCTCCAGGAGATTCCTGCTGTTCTGGCTGGGTGCCAATCACTGTGAGTTCAGGGGCCTGCCCTTCGGCCTCACCTCAACGCCCCCCCCCCCGGGTGTTAATCAAATGTATGGCAGTGGTTCCAGCCCATCTCCAGTTGCAAGGATTTCAGGTTTTCTGTACCTGGATAATTGGCTCCTTATGGCACCCACAAAGCATCTTCTCTTTCAGGCAATTGATTTCACCCTGAATTTCTTTCAAGACCTAAGCATTACACTGAATTTTCCGAAGTCGCACCTCTCCCCTTGTCAAAGACTAGAATTCATAGAGATGGTTCTCGACACTGTGTCGGAGACAGCGGCTGTTTCCCACAGCAGAGTAGCTATGATCCAGCAGCAAGTCTGCTCCATTTTGGACCAGGACTGAGTCCCTGTCCATCTCATTCTTCAGATCCTGGGGTCGATTGCGGCAACTATCCAATTTGTTCCTCTTGCCAGGTTCCATATGCGGGTGCTCCAATGGACTCTGGCAGTACAGTGGTCTCCTTGTCTTCACCCCGTGTCTTCCATGATTCGAATTTCCTGGGTCTGCAAACATCACTTGTCTTGGTGGATCCAGACCCAGGATCTCCTGTTGGGAAGGACCCTTTTGCCTTCCCTTGTTCCAAGCAACAGTGACTATGGACACCTTCCGGTGGGGGTGGGGCGTTTCCAGGGAAGGATGATCCAAAGCATGTGGTCACTGTCAGAGACCAAGTTGCACATCAGTGTCCTCAAGGTGAGAGTGGTCCTACTGACGTTGCAAGCCTTCCAGGATCTCCTCCCTCTCAGGACAGTAACCATTCAGACAAGACAGCATGGCAGTGGTCTGGTATATCAACAAGCAAGGGGGAACACAATCTTACCCTCTGTGCAGAGAGGCCATGAGAGTTTGGGAGTGGGCAGTGGCCTCAGGACGCTTTCTTCTTGCAACACATCTCCAGTGTGTCCAACGTGCTGGCAAACAAGTTGAGCAGGACCATCCTGAGTCCTCATGAGTGGTCCCTGAATCAGTCAGTGGTGGATCAGATTTTCAGTAGGTTGGGGTCCCCGTGCTGCAACCTATTTGCATCTTGGGCCAATCACAAGTGCAGCACCTTTTTTGCCCTGATCTCCCCTCTGGGGGAGTCCCCCAGGGATGCTCTGATTCACGACTGGTCACTGGGTGTCCTCTGTGCCCATCCTCCAATCCCCCTCATTCCCAAAGTTCTGCAGAAAGCCCAGTGCCTGAAGGCTCAACTCATCCTCATTGCCCCCTTTTGGCCTCGACAGACATAGTTCTCCCTTCTCTGATCTCATCTGAAATATCTGCCTTGGATATTGGATCTGGCTCCGGATCTTATCTCCCACCCAGCGTGGCTTCTCTTTCCCAAATTGAAGTCCTTGAGACTGACACTCTGGTTCCTCCAGTTCCGGTAATCCTCAGCCAAACAGAGTTGCCTTCCCCGGTGAAGGATATTATTTTGGCTTTCCAGAAGCCATCTGCCAAGAAGGTCTACCTTAGCAAATGGAAGAGGTTTTCCATTTGGGCTCATCAAAGGTATATAGATCCCTTTTCAGCTCCCATTTCTGCCATCTTGTCCTTTCTGTCTTGTCTTTTTCAACAAGGAGCAAGTTTTTCTATGGTAAAGCTCCAGCTGGCAGTTATATCCAACTTTCATCTGGACGTTAGCCCTGTATTTTCTTCCAGATTGTCCAAAGCTTTTCTAAAGGGAGTGTTCTTACTCTGGCTGCCCTTGAAAGACCCTTCTCCTCTGTGGGATCTTTTCTTGGTGTTGAAGTCTTTGACCCTTCCTCCTTTTGAACCTGCTGAGACATGTTATCAAGTTCTTGTCTTGGAAGGCAGCTCTTCTGGTAGCTATCACCTCTTCCAAGAGAGTTTCTGAGTTGCAAGCCCTCTGCATCAAACCTCCTTTTATGATTTTCCATAAGGTTTGGGTTTCCCTTGGTGTACCAATCTTTCCTTTATTAGCAAGGTGGCTTTGGAAAATAGCCTAAACCAGTCTATACAGCTTCCAGTCTTTTTCCCTAATTTTCTAAAACGGGCAAGTGTCAGCTGCATTACCTGGATGTGAATAGACAGCTGTGTTTTAGCTGAACAGGACTGAGGAATTTCGAAGATCAGACCTACTTTTTGTGACATTCTCCCAGACCAGGAGAGGCAAGGTCATTTCCAAAGTCTCCATCTCTCTTTGGATTGTTTCCTGCATAGGTCATATTTATTAGATTAACCACAAGGATCTTCCCAGGCCTCTTAAAGCTCATTCTGCTAGGTCTGTAGCTACATGCTCTGTGTTCTACTGTTATGTTAAGATTTTATCCAACTGTACTATGTCCTTCTATATCACTGTTGCATTACTCACCCTTACAGAGAGTACAAAAGGTCAAGAAAAAGAGTGTTGAAGGCTATGAATAGCCCTCAACATACCCATGCAAAAACTGAATAAAACCACACAGCGGGGGTGAGGTAACCTTAGAAAACACCACCACCAACAGCTATAATAAACAATTGAGTGCTTTTGTCTCTCTACTTCAGACTTCATCAGAATAATTCAAATACACGGATTACAAACATTAAATACAGGCTTCTACACTCTAGTTGGTGAACCAATTAAATGTCACAAATACCCTGCCCACATTTTAACTATTAAATCCATTAAAAACATACTGCTTCTAAGTAGATAAAAAATAAAAAGTAATAAATATAATTATTTTAAATCCACAAATACAGTAGTCATAGAAAATAGGCAGATTTTAATATCAGTAATGCACTCGGAGAGATCTGGTCATTAAGACTGGGAAACTTGCATGTATTAGTTTTAATTTGCCATTTAAATTCTTTATATTCTAAAAAGTCATCAGGACATCATTGGATGACATTTGTGTTGCGGCTACTTGGTCAAGTCCTCATACCTTTGTGATGCACTATAAGTTAGATCTGGTGTCTAGGGGTAGGGCATCCTTTGATTCTGCTGTGCTCCGGCATGTCCTTACTTGAGGTCTCCCAGGATTTCAGGTAGCTGGGGACTGTGACCCATCCGTGATCAATAATGACATGGATAGCATCAGGTAAAGAGTTATGTACTCACCATAACTTGGCATCTGTGCTTTCCAGTGTCATTATTCATCACGTTCCCACCCACCGTTCCTCTCCTTCTGGTGGCCAAGGGAACCTTGGGGGTGTTGTGTAGGCTGGTGGGATGTATTTCTGTGATGTTCATCGTGCATACAGCTGCAGTCATAACAGATGGGTTCTCCTGCCGTCAGGCGGGTCCTCGGTCGGCCGAATTCCAAAGTCTAGGTCCGGCGTCGGTTGTCGTCGCTTCTTCCCTGATGTCAGTGCGACAGGGGTATAAAAGAACCAGCCGACGCCATTTTCTTCAGTCTTTCTTGCTGCGCGGTGCCCGAAGCAGAAGCAGTTCGCAAGTGCCGGTCGGCCAGCTCCTGAGATTACGAAAAATTTGGAACCGAAGTCTTCTTAAAAGCTAAGTACCCCGTTGGGGAAACTTTTTCTTGCCTCAGACCGATGTCAGACAAAGTTAATAATTGTATTTCTTGTGGGAAGCAAATACCGCATAAGGATTTCCATTCCCTCTGTATACCTTGTTTAGGCCCAGACCACGACGTCTCGGTCTGTCGCTTTTGTGCTACATTCAACAAACGCACTATTAAGCGTCGGGCGGAGTTCGCCCAGCATTATTTTGGGAAAGCATTTAACTATACTATGTCGTCGGATACTCCGACTCCGGTTTTGTATAAAAAATGCAAAGACAAGGACCGACACTCGAGGTCCACAGCCTCTACCGACACCAAGCCAAAGCCGACTACACGTGGTCCGGTTCTCAGCGAGGTGCCTACGCAGCCCCTGATTACCGACGACATATCTTTGGTGGTGTCTCCTGTACCCGAGGTTGCAGGCTCCTCGGCCCACACCCTGACTACAGATACCAAAGCCACGCTTGGTGTTGAAACACAGAATGTGGACAGGTCCACCTCCACTCAAGGTGTCTTCTCCATCAAGGCTTTCACCAAGTCTAAAGCTACCATGCACCCTAAGAGACCAGCTACACAGGACCCATCTCCAGGCCCCATGCCTAAGAAACAGATGCTTAAAATGGCTGAGGATTTAATTACTCTAATCAGAGGTTCTCAGCCACATCCGGACAAAAGACCCAGAGTGGAGGAAGATTCCCCCTCCTCTGATCAGGGCACCATTATTTCAGAGCACTCTGATTATCAGGAACAGTCTTACTCCCCTTTTGAAGACTCTGATGCAGAGGAATCTATTCCTTCTGTATCCCCCCTGAGGATTAATCATTTGGTGAAACTCTGCATACCTTAAGGGAACACTTCCACTGGGAAGGCCAGGATTATTCAGATTCCAAGAAAAGGCTCAGGGAATTTCTTTTGTTAACCCAGCACAGGCCTCTGGCTATACCGCCTGTCCTGGACATCCTAGATGATGTTTACTCGGAGGCTTGCCTTAACCCGGACTCTCTTCCTCCAGCTCCAGTTAAGCCTGACAGGTACTACAGGGTTCCTGACTCGCACCAATTTCTATACAAAAGCCATGCTGCTGACCTAGAAACCATCTCACAGGGGCCCAAGGGAGTTAAGGCCTCCATTGCCAAAAACCCATTGCCTTCCGAGAGAGATTCCAGATCCTTAGAAAGGTGGGGAAAAAAGGTATATACCTTGGCTACCTTATCCATGAGGGCCTTAAACTGTCAGTTTCATATGCCAAAATACCAACAGTTTCTGTTATCTCAATTGAAAAGTAAAATGTCACAACCAGACATGAAGGAGTTGCAGGATTTGATGCATAGTGCAGAACAAGTGGGTAAACATACCTTACAATGTGGTTTTGATGCTCTAGAGGCCTCATGTAGAGCTGCTGTTACAGGCTCAGTCATACGTAGGCATGCCTGGCTCAAGGAACAAGCCTTGCCTGATCATGTCAAAGCTAAATTACTAGACGCCCCTCTACAAAAGGATGTACTATTTGGGGCAAATGCTGAGGAAGTATTGCGGAAAATGGAGGAAAAGGCTAAATCAATGCAAACTGTGAAAGAATTTCTGCAAGTTCAACCCCCACGTTTTAGTAGAAATTGGCCTTCCAAAAACTGGTCCTTTCCTGCCACAGACAGACCCCAAAGAGGCAGATACAGGCGCCGAGGGGGCAGAGGACAAACACAAGGCTCGTACAGAGGCAGACAATGGCAAGCTCCTACACAAAGAGGTGGTGAGGACAACTCGCAATCTTTCAGAAAGCAAAAACAATGACTTTCCCCTTTGCATGCCAACCAGGTCTCAAATGGCATCCCCCTTAGGAGTAAAGCTGGCACTATTCTCAAAAAATTGGCATATTGTCACAAAGGACAAATGAATCCTGAACATTATAAACAGAGGCTACAAATTCCATTTTCATACCCTTCCAAAAATGAAAGGCATGCCAATCCTGCCACACAATCAAAGGGCAGAGGCACAAAAGCAAATTTCAGATCTTATAAACATGAAAGCTATTCAAGAGGTACCTACACACGAACAAGGTCAAGGTTTTTATTCCAGGCTATTTCTGGTGCCAAGGAAGGGAAAAGATTGGAGACCTATTTTGGATCTTTCCATCCTAAACACATTCCTACTCGTACCAAAATTCAAGATGCTCACTCTACAGCAACTTCTTCCCATGCTGGGCAAGGAGTCTTGGCTGGTAACATTGGACCTCAAGGAGGCATACCTGCATGTCCCAGTCAGACAAAATTGCAGAATATACCTCAATTCTCTGCATTGCCCTTTGGTTTATCTACTGCGCCCAGAGTATTCACGAAATGCCTGGCATCAGTAATTGCCTACTGCAAACTTCAAGGGATACAAATATACCCTTATTTGGACGACTGCCTGATCCAAGCGGACAGCAAGCACATTCTTCTGAAACATCTGGCTTATGTAATAATGTTATTAAACTCTCTAGGATACACAGTCAACAAAGAGAAATCAAGACTAATACCCTCTTGGAAGATAATTTTCCTGGGTGCCAATTTGGACACAAACACCCAGATGGCCTACCTCACGCCAGAGAAGCAGGGGCAACTAATTCAACATTTCAGAACACTGGCAAATTGCACCAGGCTGACTGCAAGGAAAATCCTGCAGGCTCTGGGATTCATGGCATCTTGCATCTTACTAATCCCATGTGCAAAGCTGCATATGAGAAAACTACAATGGTACCTAAAAACATATGGTCTCAACACAGCCACAGTTTGGAAACAATAATACCACTAATTCCATGTCTGCAAAAGGAATTTCTGTGGTGGGCTCAAGCATGCCAAACCACAACAGGTCCGGATTCAGCAAGCCTGGGGCACATGACAGACCGGTGCAATCAGGTCAAATGTACCCAAAAGAAAAGCACCTTCACATCAATCAAAAAGAAATGCTAGCAGTGATAAATGCTATTACAGCTTTCAAGGACCTCCTACAACCAGGCCAGCTATTGATAAGAACAGACAACACCACAGTTATGTGGTACATAAACAAGCAGGGAGGAACACATTCTTATCCCCTATGCAGACTGGCCATGTCACTTTGGAACATGGCCATGGACTTACAAATGGAACTACAAGCACAGTACTTGCCAGGCAAGGAAAACACGCTGGCAGACAACCTAAGCAGGAATATGACAGATCCACATGAATGGAAGTTGCATCCAAAAGTTTTTACAGAAATAATCCAAGAATGGGGAAGGCCAGACATAGATCTCTTTGCCTCCCACAAAAACCATCAATTGACAAAATTCTGCTCAAGGATCTTCCATCCAAAGGCCTGGAGAGTGGACGCTCTATCTTTCAGTTGGACATCAATGACAGTTTATGCCTTCCCACCTCTTCCTCTGCTGCCCAAAGTCCTATTGAAGACCAGAGCAGACAGACCAAAGATGATCCTCATTGCTCTGGACTGGCCAAGGCAACACTGGTACCCACTCCTGAGGAGCCTGATGCATTCCCCACCATGGACCTTGCCTCTAATGCCTCTTCTTCTGACTCAGCACAGCTTCAAAACTCTTCACAGTCAGCTGAAAACACTCAATCTAGCCGCATGGAAGATTCTTTAGCATCGCAGCAGGCCCTGCTCTCCAAGGAGGTGCAGGGTGTCATTTTGGAGGCCAGAAGGCCATCAACTAGAAAAGCTTACTCTGCAAAATGGAAACGTTTTTGTGTTTGGAATGAGAAAAAGGGCCAGTGCCCTGGAAAACTGAATTTACCTCAAATACTACAATATTTGGCTGAACTGCTAAGCAGTGGACTTTCGTTCTCCTCCATCAAAATCCATGCCTCGATTTCTGCAGAATACAACACTGATCCACCTTTATTCTCTCACCCTCTATTAAGACAGTTCCTCAGAGGGGCTAAGAATTTAAGACCTCCAAGAAAACAACCTATACCTGCTTGGGATCTTAATTTCATTCTGGAAAAACTGACTTTGCCTCCTTTTGAGCCAGCTGCCTCATCAGATTTACAATATTTGTCCTGGAAAACAGCTTTCCTTCTGGCTATCACTTCAGCTCGTGGAGTTTCAGAACTACAGGCTCTTATGGCTGTCCAGCCTTTTATCATCTTCCATCAGGACAGAGTTTCATTACGTACCAACCCGTCCTTTATGCCTAAAGTGGTATCCAGGGTAGCTTTAAATCAGGCCATACATTTACCTACTTTTTATCCTAATCCTCAAAACAAAGGGGAGAGATTACTGCATTCCTTGGACATCCACAGACAACTGCGTTATTATTTGGACAGAACAAAACCTTTCAGAAAATCGGAACAGCTTTTTGTGGCCTATGCGGTAGGAGTTCAAGGAAAGTCAATATCCAAACAAACAATATCAAAATGGATAGCCCACTGCATACGCTTTTGCTATTCCTTTCATGGCAAAACTGTACCTACAGGCATTAGAACTCATTCTACCAGGGCCACAGCCACCTCTGCAGCCTTCCTCAGAGGAGTTCCTACCAAGGATATTTTAGAAGCAGCCACTTGGAGTTCTGTGCATACCTTCTCTAAGCACTACAACCTACCATTATACTCCAAATCTAGAGCAGGCTTTGCCACTGCAGTCTTGCAGGGCATTTTGGCTCCTCCTAGCTCCACCTAGGTGCCTACCGCCCCTTTCTTAGCTTTGGGATTCTACCCATCTGTTATGACTGCAGCTGTATGCACGATGAACATAGTACAGTTTTGTACCTACCATAACTGTAGATGTTCGAGTGCTAATACATCTGCAGTCCAGGTTTCCCTCCCTCCTTCCCCTCTAGGGGTCTTCTTTTATGGTGTATTTGCTTGCAACTACTGGTCTTTGATTATATTGCATTGCATTATTACATAATTTTATGTATTGCCTTCCTTCTGGTGGCACCTGACATCTGGGGCAAGAAAAACTGAAGAAAATGGCGTCGGCTGGTTCTTTTATACCCCTGTCGCACTGACGCCAGGGAAGAAGCGACGACAACCGACGCCGGACCTAGACTTTGGAATTCGGCCGACCGAGGACCCGCCTGACGGCAGGAGAACCCATCTGTTATGACTGCAGCTGTATTAGCACTCTAACATCTACATTTATGGTAGGTACAAAACTGTACTTTATCTAGGTCCCTGTACAGGACAGTTCCTCAGCAAAGCTGATCTCAGGATCATGTTTAGTAGGAAGAAAGGAGAGGGGAGGAACTTGAGCTCAGGAACTGTCGCTCACTTTTGCTGGCTCTGATCTGAGGTCAGATCGATGACCTATCCATGATGAATAATGATACTGGATAGCACAGATGCCAAGTTATGGTGAGTACATAACTATTTTTCTGTTATTTTATCATTTTCTACTGCGTTGCAGGTATAAGGGGCAAAAAACAAGATTGAGGTATGTTAGGTGACTGGGGCATTATGGATAAGGGAGCTAGAGAGTTTCATTGTTCCGTGAGCTGGAAGAAGCGGCCAAGTCAGAACCATGGATCAGATTTGAACCCAGCAGTTGAGAAAGAATGAAAATGGATAGCGCAGATGAAACGTTATGGTGAGTACATAACTTTTTTTTCTTGGCTTAGGCCCCTTTAACACTTCTGAACATGTAAGTGATGTTTCAGTGTTGCAATCAGTGGAGTAATCTTATCTTACATGTGAAGGTTTCGTGGCCAAAGATCGCTTTTCTTCCCAGTTGTCCCTTTTTCTATAGTACCTGTTTTTTTTTTTTATAACATGCAGAAATTGTATTAAATTATATCTGCATAAATTTCAGCTTTCCATATTTGGTATTACACGTACAGTTGGCATAGATTCTGATTTCCATTTTCTAGTAATTGCTTTTTTGGCAGCTAAGAGAACTAAACTGCAGTGTTCAATCTTGATATTTTTATCACTGTACTTGTTGGATGCTGAGTGGCTTACTGATACCATTCCTACTCCTACGTACCTTCTTTCAAATATTCTGATTACACCATACAATCCACTTCTTCCATTACCAGCCAAGAGATGGCACCTTCACTTATCTCACCAAAGAGCATGTTGCATACACTCCTTTTACTTTTAAATTCAGTGGTTATAATTTTTAAATAGGTACAGCAGCCAGCCCACAGGAGCAGCTGAATCCAGGAGTTCCTGTGAAGATACCTCTTCAGAGGTATTTTAAGTTTTTAGGAAGCATTTTACTTGTGCCATTTTCAAGTAGGAAAGTCTTTTCATCATAGTTGAGGAATATTCTCTTCCTCCTAAGTCTGTGAATCTTTAAGCTTTCCTGGTCTGTTTTGGGTATTATTTTGATGTAGATCTGCGTTGTTCCATATTTAAAAGTGAATGTGGCTGCCATCTTGGGGTGCCATGATATGTCAGAGGACAAAACTCTGGCTGAACATAGATTGTTAAAAAATAATTCCTAAATGTTGTCTTTCACCCCTAGTTCCAGTAAAAAATAATTCTGTGATGGTCCACAACTTCATTGGTGTGCTGATGAATTGGTTTCTTAAACTGCTGGTCCAGCAGACCTGAATGAATTTCCAAACTGCAGGCTTCCTTGTGTTAAGAAGCCATATATTGTTTTCCTTGAGTACCTTGCATTTCTTAAGCTGGATTATTTTCTTACGAAAATAATTTCTTAACCTTTTTTTTTTGCTCTGACAAAGAGGTCTTTGCAGTTGTTCATTTGTCTTCCAAAGCCTTGAGCTTCTTCCACATGCAACCAGTTGCTGATTGCCCAGACTCCTAAGTGGAGATAAGCAGCAACTATGGTACGAAAAGTTTCAGTACTTTCTTGCTGCCCTTAAAGAATGCTCCTCTTCAGAAGATTGACAGTCTGCTTATAGTCTTCCATCCCTGTGGGGAAAGCCTTCCACAGTCTATTATTTTCTAAGTAAAATGTGCTGATTTCTGTGAGAAACTGAATGATTTATTGAGTTTAGTGTGTTTTAGGGAAATGTCACAAGACATGCTGCTTTGATAGACTGTTTACCTTGTACTTTTCACTTTTATTGTTTGTGCTTTTAAGCACTTTTTTGTGGAAACACTTCTGTGTATACTTGCGGGACTTGCTCTGTTTTATTGAGGGCAAGTGTGTTTTGGGAGTGTTATGTATTTTACTTGTGAACACTACTTTTGACAGCTTGTGTGTCACTGTCTCACCCTAGCTGTGATAACCTGGAATCAGACACTATTTTTGGAATTACCTTGGAACAACATACTGGTCTCATGACTCAGCCTTCCTCCAGACTCCAGAAAAATAAAACTTGCAATGAGTCCTTGCCACCACAGTAGACTCAGTCTGTGCCTCCATCAGTAGTGCGTGAATGTGCCATGCCCATTACTGGCTCCTTAAACCATTCACTTTTTTTCTCACCAGGTCCCTCTGGTTGGACCTGAGGTCGGCCATGTCCTCTGCAACTGTTCGGGTGCCTTTGGCAGTCATAGGAGAATCACTGTCCTCAGTCTCTGAGGAGAGGGCCTAATCAAGGAATGCTAATGTTAGTTAATCTACTAAACACTGTAACTAACAGACTACAACTCTTAACTGTAGAACACTAAGCTGTTGTCCTAAAACACACCAGAAGGAGATAATTTAACAACAGCTGTTGAAGCCATAATAAGGGGGCTAACATGGAACTAAAAACCTTTGTAAAGTTAGAGAACAAGCTTAATACTCAGTGAATAGCATTAACCCCACAGGGTGTAAAACTGTTAAATTTATGATCTAATGTCAATTTTTATTTTATCCTCAAACATGTGGGTTCGGATCCGATCCCCTGATCCAACTCGGCCATTGCAGTAGTTCGTGGCACCGAAAAAGCTCTTGAACTCTTCCCTTACCCATAATGCATCCTTCCAAGGTACCTCAGATCTCGTCTGCCACTTTGCAAAGACATGGATCTCCAGCAGCTCTCGGGCAGCTAAGTGAATTTTCAATATTATTCTCATTATTTTTTTCTCCTAACTTCCTTAAGTTTCTTTTAACTGTTTTTCTATCCTTTACCTTCGCGACGAGTTTAAATTAGAGGTTTAACTACATTGTCATCCTTTTTTTTTTCTTCGTATGAAAGTACCTTACGATACTATTGGTAGTATCTTCTTTATACACTTCAGTGTAATTCTTTTTACTACTGTTGGTATTCTTTGGTTCCTGTTTTCTTTTTCTTACCTTCTTGAAAAAAAAGAGAGAGAGTAGAATTATTTTTCTCTTTCTTATATATTTTTTTTCATTGTAATGGCTGATAAAAATAAGCCATCTGGCTTCAAAAAATGTGAAAAATGTAGTCACATAATCCCTTTTTGTGACTTGCATACCTTGTGCATGTATTGCCTTGGCCCCCTTCACCTGCAAGAGGACTGCTCCATCTGTCATGCATTCAACCACAGAGCACTGGCTGAATGCAAAAATAAGCTTATTTTAAAAGGTATTTTACCTTCCTCCTTAGTGAGGCAATTTCTGGAGCTACACCAAACAAAAAAGAAAAGTCTAAACAATTGAGCCCTACTTCTTCCTCATCCTCTAGACTCTCGGACAAAAGAAGAAAATTACTCCATCGGATCTGACTTGAAAAAAGCCAAGACATCGAATCAGACAAGTTCGTTGGATCCGAAAGCAAAAAAGTTCAAAACATCAGAGCCAACTACTTCAGATCCGTCCCAACCGAATAAGAAGGACTGTCCAGATCAGATATACCTTCGTAGGACTGGATATTCACCCTCTCTTGACCCGGTCCCTTCGAGGGTCCCATCTCCTTTCCTGGAGAGACCTAAATCTCTGTCAGTCATGTCAACTCATCTTTCCAGGAGTCTCACTGAAAAAGACGTGAAGAGACTACTGTAGAAGATTCTGTGGATGTAGGGTATGCCAGGTGCTCCTTAGGCGCCTGTCCTTTTGGGTCAGAAGTTCGTGCATCAGCTACCCCTGCACTTCTTCCTCCTCTGACTTTTTTGAAGTATCAGAGCCATTGGATCCAAACCGCCCGGCATCATCTGTATTGGATCCGAGGATCTTTTCCTGGGATCCGATGTTTGTTCCGAGTTCTTTGGCCCAGTCATAGCCAGAGACCTCTCAGAGATGTAGCAGCAATGTTGGCTCTGAGGTGTCTGATTCAGCCGTGAGATTTTTGGAGTTGTCTCTGCATCTTGGAGCCTCGACTTGGACCAGCTCTGCTCCAACCTCGGAAAGATGGTCTTCCATGTTGGAAGGGACTATGACTGAGAGGCATGCTGTCTCAGATCTGGGGTCTTTTCCTTCTCAGGGGCAATCAGCCTTTGAGGCTCTGGAGAGAGCTATGTCTGCTTCTGCAGCTCAGACACAGCCTACCCCCCTTGGATCCACAGCCCTCACCTGTGACAACTCTGCGCACAGCTTCTCACTTGGTTCTCCCACAGGGACAGCGGGCACCAAAACCCCAGACTTCCCAACAGCATTCCCCCACCTCTTCTGATATCTCTGCGGAACATCCCACGGAGGATGTCCCTAAGAAGAGGACATGTAAGAGGAATCCATCACCAAAGACCAGACTTTGATGAGGGGAAGGATCCCCAAGGTCACCTCCTGATGATGTCGCCTTTGGAGACATCTTAGAAATCCTAAAACAGAGAGGTGGCTGGAAGTCCAGCAATCCTTTATGTAAAGAGTCTGTGTATGTGGCGGCATTTGGTGCCCATCCATCTACCTCCTGGGTGACCCTGCCTACACTGAAAATGAGCTCATTGAGTTGATCTCTCGGCAGGCATGGAATGCACCAGACACCATTGAACCTATTCTGAAGAGACCAGATAAAATTAAGGCCCCAGAAGACAAAAAATTCTGAGCTAAAGGTGTACCAGTAGATGCCATGGTCATGGTGGCAGCCACCAAGGAAGAACTGGCTGAAGAAAGTTCTTCTATCCATCCTCCTAACAAGGAGTCCAGGCTAATGGATAGATTTGGGACGTGTGTTTATACTCAGCGACCTTCAGTCTAAGGTCCTTGAATTATCTTTCACATTTTATGAGATTGCAAAGTGATTTGTAAATGAGCTATTAAATTCCCTTTTAGGAAACGTGTCTGAAGAAGTACAAGCCTCAGCTTCTCAGCTGTCCACCCTGCAATCCATATCTAAGTCTTCCATGAGGCTCATTTCACATGTTGCTGAAGGAACGAGTAGAGCAGCAGGTTTAGGTATATCCACAAGGAGATATGCCTGGATGGGCTTATGTGACTTTACGGAGCCTTTCAAGTCTTTGTTCGTCAATGCTTCCTTTGTCAGCACTTCCTTGTTCGACCCAAAAGTAAAAGATACCATGTCCAGGTGTGTGAAAGATGGAAAGACCCTGTCTGCCATGAGCTTACGTTTTTCCAGTCCTCTGAGACTTTACTCCAGGATCCAGAGAAGTAGTGGGAAGATGTGGTTCAAGAAATAACAAGGGCCTTTTCAGAACACACATGGATGTGGTCCTCCTAGAGGCAGAGGGAAGAACTGTAATGGAAGATGCCGCCCTCACGGCAGAGGAAACCCGCAAAGTCAGGGGTCTAGAGATGCATTCTTTGGTAGCCCCTTCCAGTGCTTCTGAAAGGAGGCCCCGATTGCCCTACTCTGGAGTGAATTGGGGGTCATTTGTCCCTGCACCAGTGAGCCTGGCTAGAAATAACATCCAATACATGGGTGCAGAGGATCATTTCCAGAGGATACTTTACCCTTTTCCGTTCCTCCTCCCCAAAACAAAATAAATTCCAGATGTTCCACCCAGTCAGAGAGATCATGCAGCCATTCAAGTTCAAATGCTGCTAGAAAGAGAGTCATCCAAGAGGTCCCCCCAGACCAGAGAGAATCTGGCACTTACTCAAGGTTCTTTTTAGTACCAAAAAAAAAAAAGACGGGGGACTGGAGACAAATTTTGGATTTCCGCAAGTTAAAGAAATCAGTTTGATGCAGCAAATTCCAGATGGTCATGGTTCAGTCCATTGTCCCGTTCTTGGAAAAGGTTGACTCGATGTGCTCTATAGACCTTCAGGATGCGTACTGCCACATAAAGATGAACAGACATTCCAGAAGGCACTTGTGCTTCCGGTTGGGAGCCAGTCATCATCAGTTCAGAGCACTGCCCTTTCATCTCACCACAGCCCCCAGAGTGTTCACCAAATGCATAGCAGTGGTAGCAACTCACTTCAGAGTGCAAGGATTCCGGGTGTTTCCATATTTGGATGATTGGCTCATATCTGCCTCAGCTATGACGAGCAAGAGACAATGTTATCCAAATGTGTTCAAATCTGGCAATAATTATAAATTACAAAAAAATCATTTCTAGAGCCCCCTCAGTGTTTAGAATTTATAAGGGCAAATCTCAACACAAGCAAAACAATAACATCCCTTCCACCTTCAAGAGAAGAGAGTATGAGATCACAAATCAGAAAGATTGTCTGCAATACAAAGGTCTGTGCACATTTGGATGTTCATCGTGCATACAGCTGCAGTCATAACAGATGGGTTTTCCTGCCGTCAGGCGGGTCCTCGGTCGGCCGAATTCCAAAGTCTAGGTCCGGCGTCGGATGTCGCCGCTTCTTCCCTGACGTCAGTGTGACTGGGGTATAAAAGAACTAGCCAACGCCATTTTCTTCAGTCTTTCTTGCCGCGCGGTGCCCGAAGCAGAAGCAGTTCGCAAGTGCCGGTCGGCCAGCTCCTGAGATTACGAATATTTTCAGCGAAGTCTTCTTGAAAGCTAAGTACCCGTTGAAACTTTTCTTGCCTCAGACCGATGTCAGACAAAGTTAATAATTGCATTTCATGTGGGAAGCAAATACCGCATAAGGATTTTCATTCCCCCTGCATTCCTTGCTTAGGCCCAGACCACAATGTCTCGGCCTGTCGTTTTTGTGCTACATTCAACAGACGCACTATTAAGCGTCGGGCGGAGTTTGCCCAACACTATTTTGGCAAAAAGTTTAATTACATTATGTCGTCTGATACTCCGACTCCAGTTTTGAGTAAAAGACGCAAAGATAAGGACCGACATATGAGGTCCGCAACTTCTACCGACACCACGCTAAAGCCGACTACAGGTGCTCCGGTTCTCAGCGAGGCGCCTACGCAGCCCCTGACTACCGATGACACTTCATTGGCGGTGTCTTCTGTGCCCGAGGTCGCAGGCTCTTCGGCCCACACCCCGATTAAAGATACCGAAGCCACTCTTGGCAGGGAAACTCTGAGTTTAGACAGGCCTGCCACCTCTCAAGGTGTCTTCAGGCCTTCTTCTTCTTTTTCCATTAAGGCTTTCACTAAGTCTAAAGCAGCCATGCATACTAAAAGACAAGCTCCACAGGGCCCCTCTCAAGGCCCCATGCCTAAAAAGCAGATGCTCAAAATGGCTGAGGATTTGATTACTCTTATCAGGGGTTCTCAACCCCCCTCGGACAAAAGGCCCAGAGTGGAGGAAGAATACCCTTCCTCGGACCAGGCCTCCATTACTTCA
This sequence comes from Protopterus annectens, assembly GCF_019279795.1. NCBI lineage: Eukaryota > Metazoa > Chordata > Ceratodontiformes > Protopteridae > Protopterus > Protopterus annectens. Next base: position 914,932,341 of record NC_056741.1, on the reverse strand, counting down.
GAACATTCTGAAGACCAGGAACATTCATACTCCCCTTTTGAAGATTCTGATGCAGAGGAGTCCATTCCCTCTGTCTCCCCCTGAGGATTACTCTTTTGGGGAAACCTTACATACCTTGAGGGAACACTTCCACTGGGAAGGCCAAGAGTACTCAGACTCCAGGAAAAGGCTCAGGGATTTCCTCTTGCTCCCTCAGCACAGGCCTCTGGCTATACCTCCTGTCTTAGACATACTAGATGATGTGTATTCGGAGGCCAGGCTTAACCCAGATTCTTTACCTCCAGCTCCAGTCAAGCCTGACAGGTATTACCTGGTTCCTGATTCACACCAATTCCTATACAAAAGCTATGCGGCTGACCCAGAAACTATTTCACAGGGTCCCAAGGGAATTAAGGCCTCCACTGCCAAAAATCCATTACCTTCAGAGAGAGATTCTAGAAAGGTGGGGGAAAAAGGTATACACCTCGGCCACCTTAACCATGAGGGCATTAAATTGTCAGTTCCATATGTTAAAGTATCAACAGTTTCTGTTATTTCAGTTGAAAAGCAAAATGTCACAACCTGAACAACCAGACATGAAGGAGTTGCAGGATTTGTTACATAGTGCAGAGCAAGTGGGTAAACATACCTTGCAATGTGGTTTTGATGCTTTAGAGGCCTCATGTAGAGCTGCTGTTACAGGATCAGTCATACGTAGACATGCTTGGCTCAAAGAGCAAACCTTACCAAATCATGTCAAAGCTAAATTACTAGATGCACCTCTTCAAAAAGATGTATTGTTTGGTGTTAAAGCTGAGGAGGTATTAAAGAAAATGGAGGAAAAGGCAAAATCAATGCAAACAGTGAAAGATTTCCTACAGGTACAACCTCCACGTTTCAGTAGAAATTGGCCTTCAAAAAATTGGTCCTTTCCAGCCACGGACAGACCTCAAAGAGGTAGATACAGGCACCCGAGGGGTAGAGGGCAATCTCAAGGATCATTTAGAGGTAGACAATGGCAAGCACCTACACAAAGAGGTGGTGAGGATAGTTCAGAGCCATTCAGAAAGCAGAACAAATGGCTTTCCCCTTTGCATGCCAAGCAAGGCTCAAATGGCAGCACCTTTAGGCGGAAAACTGGCATTATTTTCGAAAAATTGGCATATTGTCACAAAAGACAAATGGATCCTGGACATTATAGACAGAGGCTACAGATTCCACTTTCACACCCTTCCAAAAATGAGAGGCATGCCAAACCTGCCACACAATCAAAGGGCAGAGGCACAAAAACAAATTTCAGATCTCATGGACATGAAAGCTATTCAAGAGGTACCTGCACAAGAACAGGGTCAAGGTTTTTATTCCAGACTATTCCTGGTACCAAGGAAGGGCAAAGATTGGAGACCTATTTTGGACCTATCCATCCTAAACACATTTTTACTCGTACCAAAATTCAAGATGCTCACATTACAGCAGCTTCTTCCCATGCTGGGCAAGGAGTCTTGGCTAGTAACATTGGACCTCAAGGAGGCATACTTGCATGTCCCAATCAGACAAGATTGCAGAAGATACCTCAGATTTCTTGCAGGTTCAACCCATTATCAATTCTCTGCATTGCCCTTTGGCTTATCTACTGCGTCCAGAGTGTTCACGAAATGCCTGGCATCAGTAATTGCCTTCTGCAGACTTCAAGGGATACAAATATACCCATATTTGGATGACTGCCTAATCCAAGCGGACAGCAAACACATACTTCTGAAACATCTGGCGTTTGTAATAATGTTGTTGAATTCTCTGGGATACACAGTCAACAAAAAGAAATCAAGGCTAATACCCTCTCAAACAATAATTTTCCTGGGTGCCAGCTTGAATACAAATACCCAGATGGCCTACCTCATGCCAGAGAAACAAGGGCAACTAACTCAATACTTCAGAAAACTGGCAACCTTCACCAGGCTGACTGCAAGGAAAATCCTGCAGGCTCTGGGATTCATGGCATCTTGCATCCTGCTAATCCCATGTGCAAAGCTGCATATGAGGAAACTTCAACGGTACCTAAAAAACTTATGGTCTCAACACAGCCACAGTTTGGAAACAATTATACCACTGATTCCATTTCTTCAAAAGGAATTTGTGTGGTGGGCTCAAGCATGCCAAAGAAACACAGGTCTCCCATTCTGCAAGCCTCAAGCAAATCAAGTCATCACAACAGATGCCTCGGACTATGCCTGGGGGGCGCACATGACAGATCAGTGCATTCAGGGCAAATGGTCCCAAAAAGAAAAGCACCTACACATCAATCAAAAGGAAATGCTAGCAGTAATAAATGCTATTATGGCTGTCAAAGACCTAGTGCATCCAGGCCAGCTATTGATAAGAACAGACAACACCACAGTAATGTGGTACATAAGCAAACAGGGAGGAGCCCATTCATATCCCCTATGCAGGCTAGCCATGTCTCTTTGGAACATGGCTGTGGAATTCCAAATCCAACTTCAAGCACAGTACCTGCCAGGCAAGGAAAACACGCTGGCAGACAACCTAAGCAGAAATATGACAGATCCACACAAATGGAAGTTGCATCCTCAAGTTTTTACAAAGATAATTCAAGCATGGGGAAGGCCAGACATAGATCTCTTTGCCACCCACAGAAATTACCAATTGACAAAATTCTGCTCAAGGACCTTTCGTCCACAGGCCTGGAAAGTGGACGCACTCTCTTTCAGTTGGACAACAATGACAGTTTATGCCTTTCCACCTCTTCCTCTGCTGCCCAAAGTTCTATTAAAAGCCAGAGCAGACAGACCAAAGATGATTCTCATTGCTCCAGACTGGCCAAGACAACACTAGTACCCACTCCTGAGGAGCCTGACTCATTCCCCACCATGGATCCTGCCTCTAATGCCTCTTCTACTGACTCAGCACAACTTCAAAACTCTTCCCGGTCAGCTGAAAACACTCAATCTAGCCGCATGGAAGATTCCTTAAATTCACAACAGACCCTACTCTCCAAGGAGGTGCAGGATGTCATTTTGGAGGCCAGAAGGCCTTCTACTAGAAAAGCCTATTCCGCAAAATGGAAACGGTTTTGTGCCTGGAATCAGAAAAGGGGTCAGAATCCTGGAATACTGAATTTACCTCAAATATTACAGTACCTAGCTGAGATGCTAATCAGTGGACTTTCATTCTCCTCCATCAAAATCCATGCCTCAGCCATTTCTGCAGAATACAACACTGATCCTCCTTTATTCTCTCACCCCCTCTTAAGACAGTTCCTCAGAGGGGCTAAGAAAATAAAATCCCCAAGGAAGCAACCAGTACCTGCTTGGGACCTCAATTTCATTCTAGAAAAACTGACCTTGCCTCCTTTTGAGCCAGCTGCTACAACAGAACTGCAATATTTGTCCTGGAAAACAGCCTTCCTTCTGGCGATCACCTCAGCTTGCAGGGTTTCGGAACTACAAGCCCTCATGGCTGTGCAGCCTTTCATCATTTTCCATCAGGACAGAGTTTCCTTACGAACCAATCCTTCCTTTATGCGTACGGTAGTATCCAGGGTAGCCTTGAATCAGGCTATCCACTTACCTACCTTTTACCCTAATCCTCAAAACAAAGGGGAGAGACTACTACATTCCTTGGACATTCACAGACAGCTACGTTATTATTTGGACAGAACAAAGCCTTTCAGAAAATCAGAGCAACTCTTTGTGTCCTATGTTACAGGTGCTCAAGGGAAGCCTATTTCCAAACAGACAATCTCAAAATGGATAGCCCACTGCATACGCTTTTGTTACTCTTTTCATGGTAAAACTGTACCTGCAGGCATCAGATCTCACTCCACAAGGGCCACAGCTACCCCTGCAGCTTTCCTCAGGGGGGTTCCTACCAAAGATATTTTGGAAGCAGCCACTTGGAGTTCTGTACTTACTTTCTCCAAGCACTATCACCTACCATTATACTCCAAATCTAGAGCAGGCTTTGCCACTGCAGTCTTGCAGGGCATCCTGGCTCCTCCTAGTTTCACTTAGTGCCTACCACCCCTTTTTTAGCTTTGGGATTCTACCCATCTGTTATGACTGCAGCTGTATGCACGATGAACATAGTACAGTTTTGTACCTACCATAAATGTAGATGTTCAAGTGCTAATACAGCTGCAGTCCAGGTTTCCCTCCCCTCTTGGGACAGGCCTAATGGCTAACACCTCCTCATACAACCTGATTGGGGTATTCTTTTATGGTGTATTTGCTTGCAACTACTGTTTTTTGATTATATTGCATTGCATTATTACATAAATTTATGTATTGCCTTCCTTCTGGGGGCACCTGACATCTGGGGCAAGAAAAGCTGAAGAAAATGGCGTCGGCTGGTTCTTTTATACCCCTGTCGCACTGACGTCAGGGAAGAAGCGACGACATCCGACGCCGGACCTAGACTTTGGAATTCGGCCGACCGAGGACCCGCCTGATGGCAGGAAAACCCATCTGTTATGACTGTAGCTGTATTAGCACTCTAACATCTACATTTATGGTAGGTACAAAACTGTACTTTCTTCATGCTCTGGGGTCTGTGGCAGCAGTGATGACACTTGTTCCACCGGCAAGGTTTCACATGAGAATTTTACAGTGGCTTCTTGTAGCACAAATAGTTAATTCTCCACCAAACCAATGTCAGCCCAGATTAGAATCAACAAAATTTGCAAGCGAGACCTAACATGGTGGATTAAATCCGATCATATTCAACAGTGTCATCTGTTTACCCCCCCCCCCCCCCAGCCAATGGCCACCATGACCATGGACAGTCTCAGCTAGAATGGCGAGGGTATTTTCTGGGGAATACAGTCCAAGGTGCTTGGTCATACAAAGAGGCTAACTTGCATATCAGTGTCCTAGAGGTTAGAGCAGTGCTACTAGCTTTGCAGGCCTTCCAGGATGCTCTGCCCTTGGGGACATTTGCTGTTCAGAAAGACATGTCTGTAGTCTGGTACATAAACAAACAAGGAGGAACCAAATATCATCTCTTGTGTCGAGAAGTGCTCAGATTGTGGCAATGGACGATCTCATCCAACCGTTTCCTCATTGCAAAGCACATTCCGGGGAAGTCCAGTGTGATATCAGACAAGTTGAGCAGGTGCATCCTTATGCCTCAGATGTGGTCCCTCAATCAGATAGTGGCTGAAAGGATTTTCCGCAAATGGGGACAACCTTGTTGTGATCTTTTTGCCCTGTCCTCTAAACAAGTGCAGCAACTTCTTTGCCCAGATTTCCCCACGACTTCATGATTGGCCCCCTGGTTACGTTTTTCTAGTCCTCTGAGACTTCACTCCAGGATCCAGAGAAGTAGTGGAAAGATGCGATTCAAGAAATAACAAGGGCCTTTTCAGAAACACTCGTGGAGGTGGTTCTTAGGCTGCTTATTGCCAGCTTCATCCCAGTCGTCAACCAAATATTTTCTGTGGGGTCATAAAACCAGCTCTCCCAGATGAGTAGAGGAAAGTTTTTATTCAAGGTTTTCTGGTGCCAACGGACTCTTGTTGGAAACCAGTTGTGAATCTGTCCTTTCTCAAACTGCCTTTCCTCTGACCCAGTTAATCCCCAAATTTCTACATAAAGTGAGCAGGTTGAAGAGCAAACTAATCTGCATTGCACCGGGTTTCCCTTCCTTTGGCCTCATTTATTGACACAGCCATGGATTTTGGATACAACTCCAGACCTCCTGTCTCACCTGATAGGCATGACTCACCCAGATATTCCAAACCTCAAACTGCTAGACTTCTTCAATTCCATTAATAGTCAGACAACCAATGCTCTCTTCTCCAGTCCATCACATGCTCTTGTCTTCTCGTAAGCAATCTGCGCACACAAACTATATTCTAGTAAGTGGAAGATATTTGTTTACTGGCCACAGCAAAATGACCTGGATCTATTCTCTGCTACGATTCATATTCATAGGATCCTTGAGTTCTTAACCCAATTGTTTAATGAAGGAGCAGCATCTTCAGCAGTAAAAGTAGAGCTAGCTGCAGTTTCCAGTTTTCATATTGGATTTCAAGGGTCTTCAGTTGCTTCACACAAGCTCTGTAAAGCTTTTCTAAAGGAACTCTTTTACATAAGCCCCCTTATAAAGACCATACTCCTCCTTGTGACCTGAATTTGGTTCTGCAAGAAATTATGCAGTCCCCCTTTGAACCAGCAGCTACATGTCATCTCCAGTTCCTTTCTTGGAAATTTATTTTTTAGTAGCCATAACATCTAAAAACACTGAAAACATCCAAAACAAATAACCTCCAAAAGACCAAAGTGAAGAGAAGAAACACTCCAAGCCTCACAAATAAAGTAAGTGCTTTTGTTTACTAAATTAAGCAAACTTCTTCAGACAATACAACAATGCAACTGAATTCTTAAATACTAAAGGCATATGACATCACATTAAAAACATGGGGATGATTATAATTAATCATTTATAGTATGTGTTTTTAAATACGTACTTCTGTTTATATCTTGATTCATGTTTTAAATACATTGTTATAGATTGATATTTTTCATGTTTATTGTGGGTGACATAGTATTAGTTTAGCCATTTATATGGTTGCCGTTTTAAATGAAGGCAGAGCTTGTTTTTTTGAATGGGATGATGTCATATGCGTTTAGTATTTAAGAATTCAGTAGCCATATCATCTGCAAGAAGAATTTCAGAGATTCAAGCCTTATTATTTCAACCACAATATTTGATCGCTCAAAAAGACAGGATTTCATTACGTACTAACCCATCCTTTCTACCTAAAATAGTGTTGGAAAACAGTATCAATCAATCCATTAAATCACAGGGGTTCTTTACACAATTTTCAAATAAAGGTGAATACCTGTTACACTTATTAGATGTTCACAGGCAATTACGTTTTTACCTTCACAGAATAAAAAATATCAGAAAATGTGACCAATTAGATTTGTCTCCTTTTCAGATGTAAGACCAGGAAATCCAGTGTCCAAAGTAACATTGGCTAAATAGATGACTGGTTGTATTTCTTAAATTTACAAAAAATGTTGTCTTGAATGATCTAAACCTTAGTGAGCCCATTCAACCAGAGCAATGGTGACTTCATCAGTATTACAGTCTAGAGCATCCAGGGACAATGTATGTCAAGCTGCAACTTGGGCTATACTGCATACCTTTATTACTCAGTACAAATTGGATCTGGTCTCTAGGGGAAGAGCTTTATTTGTCTCAAAGGTGCTGAGAAACATCCTTCCACGAGTCCACTCAGAGTATAGGGTAGCTGGGAACTCTGTCCCACAGATTTGAGGAGAATGAAAATTGACAACATCAGATAGTTATGTACTCACCATAACATTTCATCTGTGTTGTCCAATTTCATTCATAGGTTCATAGGTAGGTACTAGGCTATCGGCCCTAGGGCCCATACAAGCCTAGCCAAAAAATGTACCCTGGCTTTCGCCACCCAAGAAAATTATTTTCCTGTGCCCCTGTCGAGCAGAGCCACAGAAGTGATCCCCGGGGTGAATTTCCCATTTCCCATCCAATCATCAAGATTTTTCTTGAAAAGTGCTAATGAGGAGCTCTGTTTGACATAGATAGTCTGTTCCAGAGTATGGGAAGTCTCTAGGGCAGGAATCTATCCCTCCAGCATGTTCTGTTTATTGTGGTGACAAGGTTAAGGTCCCTAGAGCGTGTAGCTCGGAGGGATTGGGATTTCTTTAAGTGGAGCATGTCCAACAGCTCTGGGTTTGACGTAGCTTTGTATGTTAGGCAGAGATCGCCCCCGAGTAGGTGATATGCGATGGAGTAAAGTTGTAGTTTTTTGAGACGGTCTGCATAGGGCATCTGTTTGAGGCCAGTAATCCTCTTTGTGAGGTATTTCTGTGGTCTTTCCAGTTGTTGTAGATGTCTTGTGAGGTACATACCAAAAGGGGCACTGTACTCTATAATGGGTCTATTGAGTGATGAGTAGAGGGGAACAATGACCTCTTTTTTTCTGGATGAGAATTCTTTTGTGATGAGCCACGTAGAAGGATTTCCTGACCACTGTGGCGATATCATTATCAAAGGAGAGACTACTGTCCACCTGTGTCCCAAGGTCTCTTATCACATTTTCGGCATTAAGTAGACTACCAGCTAGTTCATGGGTACAGAGTTTTTACCAAAGGGGATGACAATACACTTTTTGGCATTGAGCTTCAGGCCATGGCTTTGACACCAGGTAGCTGTCTCAGTGAGGCCCTTTTGTAGTTTGTCCACATCGTTAGGAGTTTTGATTATGGCTCCTAGGTTGCAGCCATCTGCAAACTTTGTTAGCCAAAGACCTTCTGTGTTGGCCTGCACTTCAGGGAAGTAGATACCAAACAGGAGATGACTCAGGACTGAACCCTGTGGTACTCCACTTGTCACTGGTCTGATGTCGGATTTGGAATCCGCTACTTTCACAGTGTGGGTTCTGTCCGTGAGCCAGTTGGCAACCCATCTTGTGACATAGAGATTTATACCTAGTTTATTGAGCTTATCTGTAATTCCAGAGTGGGGGAAGGTGTTGAAAGCCTTGGCGAGATCTAGATAAGCTGTGTGAACCTTTTTACCCTCATCTATGGCTTTGGTGACTGCTTCAAAGAAGTCAATCCAGTTTAGGAGACATGATCTGCCTTTTACAAATCCAAACTGAGTAGGGTCCAGAGTTTGGAGATTACCAATGTCTTTGTTTATGAGTTCCACGATGATACGTTCCATGGCCTTGCAGACCAGGCTCGTCAGGCTAATGGGGCGATAGTTCCCGGGGTCCGTCGTGGCTTCCCCTTTGTGGAGTGGGATAACTGTCGCTGTGCGCCATTCAGTGGGTACAAAGCCTGAGGTGAGGCTATGATTGAACATGGTACTTAGGGTGCCAGTTCATTCTGTAGTTTGTGTAGAACGCAGCCTGGGATATTGTCAGGTCCCATGGATGCTGTGTTCTTGGCTTTGGAGAATGTGTTTTTTACCTGTGCAGCCGTGAACTTTGCATTCTTCCGGTATAGAGATGGGCCCTCTAGGGGGTGAGAGGGGGGTAAAGTTAGCACTGAACCTATCTGCTAGGATGTTGGCAATATCAGTTGGTTCTGTATATTTAGTGCCATTATGCTGCAACTCAGAGCAATTCTGAGTGTTCCCATTTAGATTCTTGACATAACTATAGAATGCTTTGTGGTTGTCTTCAGAGTCAGTGGCAATTTTGTTTTCGTAACTAGCTTTGGAGAATTTTATGAGGGATCTCAGCTTCTTACTGAGGTTGACCAGGGAGTTCCTCCAGTCAT